>NC_073383.1:41864316-42162966 GCF_028641065.1 Leucoraja erinaceus
TCATGGCTGATCGTCCCCTTTCAATAACCCGTGCCTGCCTTCTCTCCATATCCCTTGACTCCACTTGCCCCTAGAGCTCTATCTAACTCTTTTAAATCCATCCAGTGACATGGCCTCCACTGCCCTCTGTGGCAGGGAATTCCATAAATTTACAACATGATTACAATCGAGCCATTTACAGTGTATAGTTACATGATAAAGCAATAATGTTTAGTGTAAGGTAATGTTAGCAAAGTCCGATCAAAGATAGTCTGACGGTCACCAATGAGATAGATAGTAGTCCATCAGTGCTCTCTGGTTGTGGTAAGATGATTCAGTTGTCTGATAACAGTTGGGAAGAAACTGTCCCTGAATCTGGAGGTATGTGTTTTCATGAGAAGAGGGAGTGCCCAGGGTGCGACTCATCCTTGACTATGGGTGGGATAATGGAGGGGGGGAGGAGGGAGGGGGGGAAGAATGCAGGAGATACTTGAAATGAGAGAAATCAATGTTCTTACCACTGGGTTGTAAGCTGCCCAATCAAAATATGAAATGCTGTTCCTTCAATTTGTGTCATTCTGACCATGGAGGATATCCAGGACAGAAAGGTCCGTATGGGAACATGAAGTTAAAATGTTTGGCAACTGGGAGATCACGTAGGCCAAAGCCGGAAACCGGAAGAAATTTTAACTACTGTATCCGGTGTTCACGGTGTGGGCTCCTACATATATATATAATTGTGTTCCAACAGCTTATCCCCTTAGTCTAGTTCAGTAAAACACTGTGTCAAGCACTGGATCAACTATTCTTTATTCCTCCCAAACACAAACAAACTCCCTATACAATACCTAACCACATGGGTCCGATCCTTGTCTCTACTCGTCCAAGCCCTTCAGTCTCATGCAAGCAGACACCTCCAGACAGTCACACAGTCCCAGGTGCACCTGCAGAAGACCGACTCTGATCCATGTGGGTTCACTCTTTTATAGGGCATCGGATGTGGCACAAGACTATATAGGGGGGGGGGGGGGGGGGGGGGGGGACAACCCCTACAAGCCAATCACACATATTGATCATATTATACAGTTATTGACAGTTCCCTAACACATAGTACCCCATTACACTGTTTCCACAGAAGCTTCTAGATGGAAGACGGTTAACCAAAGTAAAGAAACATTTTCCCAGGTTATAAAAAAAATTGAACTAGGTTTCACAATCTGAAGCATAATTAACAATACCTTTCTACACCCCCCTCTATAACCAATCCTAATCATGCATTTGCAGACCTGTTTATCTATTTCTGCAAAATACTCATATGTACTAACAACAAAGAGGACATCAGGCCACTTACTTCCATCCAGGATCCAAACATTCTGGAGCCACCCCCAGCCCTGCAGCTTTCACAGAAAGAGGCCAAGCAGGTCCTGCAAATACAAAGATCCTCCATTTTGTGACTTCTTTAATTTAGCCAATATTAACATATATATCAGCAATTTCTCTTTAGTTTGGTTTACTTAAGTCTTTCACTGGTTTACAGTTTAGAAATCCACCAGATGGAGCTGTGTGCCGACTTGTCCATTTACTTTTCGTTATGTCGGTATGAAGGGATAGAATGTTGTTTGCACCGAACTGTTTATTCCAACACTACATAATTGAAAATTGACTTTCCGAAGCAAAATACAAGAGTGAGCTCTTCCGAGTTGTTTGGAATCCCTCCGGAAATTTGGTACAGGAAAAGTTACAAAAGACTATCAAATTAATGGGAATGAAAGTTCGAAAAGGGATAAGAGAATAAGGTCAGGACCAATTGTGAATGGTGCAAGAGGCGAGGTGAATACTGAGGTCAAAGTGTTGTATATGAATGCGCGGTATAAGAAATAAAGTGGACGAGCTTGAGGCTCAGTTAGAAATTAGTATGATGTTGTGGGAATTACAGAGATATGGCTGCAAGAAGGCCAGGGCTGAGAACTGAATAATCAAGGGTATACCTCCTGTCGACAGACAGGTGGGCAAAGGGGTTGGGGGTAGCTCTGTTGGTGAGGAATGAAATTCAGTCCCTTGTAAGGGGTGACATTGAAACAGGAGATGTGGAGACAGTATGGATAGAACTAAGGAATTGTAAGGGTAAAAAGACCCTTATGGGACTTATCTACAGGCCCCCAAACAGTAGCCTGGATATAGGGTGCAAGTTGAATCAGGAGTTAAAATTGTCATGTTTTAAAGGTAATGTTATGGTTGTTATGGGAGATTTCAACATGCAGGTAGACTGGGAAAATCAGGTTGGTACTGGACCCCAAGAAAGGGAGTTTGTGGAGTGCCTCCGTGGTGGATTCTTAGAGCAGCTTGTATTGGAGCCTACCAGGGTGCAGGTAATTCTGGATTTAGTGTTATATAATGAACTGGATTTGATAAAGGAACTTGAGGATAAGGAGCCATTAGGAGGTAGTGACCACAATATACATAGATACATAGATACATAGAAAATAGGTGCAGGAGTAGGCCCTTCGGCCCTTCAAGCCTGCACCGCCATTCAATATGATCATGGCTGATCATACAACTCAGTTTCCCTTACCTGCCTTCTCTCCATACCCCCTGATCCCTTTAGCCACAAGGGACACATCTAACTCCCTCTTAAATATAGCCCATGAACTGGCCTCAACTACCCTCTGTGGCAGAGAGTTCCAGAGATTCACCACTCTCTGTGTGAAAAATATTTTTCTCATCTCGGTCTTAAAGGATTTCCCCCTTATCCTTAAGCTGTGACCCCTTGTCCTGGACTTCCCAAACATCGGGAACAATCTTCCTGCATCTAGCCTGCCCAACCCCTTAAGAATTTTGTACGTTTCTATAAGATCCCCCCTCAATCTCCTAAATTCTAGCGAGTATAAGCCAAGTCTATCCAGTCTTTCTTCATATGAAGTCCTGACATCCCAGGAATCAGTCTGGTGAACCTCTGCACTCCCTCTATGGCAATAATGTCCTTCCTCAGATTTTGAGACCAAAACTGTACGCAATACTCCAGGTGTGGTCTCACCAAGACCCTGTACAACTGCAGTAGAACCTCCCTGCTCCTATACTCAAATCCTCTTGCTATGAAAGCTAACATACCATTCGCTTTCTTCACTGCCTGCTGCACCTGCATGCCTACTTTCAATGACTGGTGTACCATGGCACCCAGGTCTCGTTGCATCTCTCCTTTTCCTAATCGGCCACCATTTAGATAATAGTCTGCTTTCCTGTTTTTGCCACCAAAGTGGATAACCTCACATTTATCCACATTATACTGCATCTGCCAAACATTTGCCCACTCACCCAGCCTATCCAAGTCACCTTGCAGTCTCCTAGCATCCTCCTCACAGCTAACACTGCCCCCAAGCTTAGTGTCATCCGCAAACTTGGGGATGTTGCCTTCAATTCCCTTATCCAGATCATTAATATATATTGTAAATAGCTGGGGTCCCAGCACTGAGCCTTGCGGTACCCCACTAGCCACTGCCTGCCATTATGAAAAGGACCCGTTTACTCCTACTCTTTGCTTCCTGTTTGCCAGCCAGTTCTCTATCCACATCAATACTGAACCCCCAATACCATGTGCTTTAAGTTTGTATAGTAATCTTATATGTGGGACCTTGTCGAAAGCCTTCTGAAAGTCCAGATACAACACATCCACTGGTTCGCCCCAATCCACTCTACTAGTTACATCCTCGAAAAATTCTATAAGATTCGTCAGACATGATTTACCTTTCGTAAATTCATGCTGACTTTGTCCAATGATTTCACCACTTTCCAAATGTGCTGCTATCCCATCTTTAATAATTGACTCTAGCAGTTTCCCCACTACCGATGTTAGACTAACTGGTCTGTAATTCCCCGTTTTCTCTCTCCCTCCCTTCTTAAAAAGTGGGGTTACGTTAGCTACCCTCCAATCCTCAGGAACTACCCCAGAATCTAAAGAGTTTTGAAAAATTATCATTAATGCATCCACTATTTCTGGAGCTACTTCCTTAAGTACTCTGGGATGCAGCCTATCTGGCCCTGGGGATTTATCGGCCTTTAATCCATTCAATTTACCCAACACCACTTCCCGACTAACCTGGATTTCACTCGGTTCCTCCATCTCCTTTGACCCGCGGTCCCCTGCTATTTCCGGCAGATTATTTATGTCTTCCTTCGTGAAGACGGAACCAAAGTAGTTATTCCATTGGTCCACCATATCCTTGTTCTCCATGATCAATTCACCTGTTTCTGACTGCAAGGGACCTACATTTGTTTTAACGAATCTCTTTCTTTTCACATATCTATAAAAACGTTTGCAGTCAGTTTTTATGTTCCCTGCCAGTCTTTTTTTCATAATCTATTTTCCCTTTCCTAATTAAGCCCTTTGTCCTACTCTGCTGGTCTCTGAATTTCTCCCAGTCCTCTGGTATGCTGCTTTTTCTGGCTAATTTGTACGCTTCATCTTTTGCTTTGATACTATCCCTGATTTCCCTTGTTATCCATGGATGCACTACCTTCCCTGATTTATTCTTTTGCCAAACTGGGATGAACAATTTTTGTAGTTCATCCATGCAGTCTTTATATGCCTTCCATTGCATATCCACCGTCAACCCTTTTAGAATTAATTGCCAGACAATCTTGGCCAATTCACGTCTCATACCCTCAAAGTTACCTTTCTTTAAGTTCAGAACCTTTGTTTCTGAATTAACAATGTCACTCTCCATCCTAATGAAGAATTCAACCATATTATGGTCACTCTTGCCCAAGGGGGCACACACAACAAGACTTGTTTTTACAACGCTCTTACCCCTTTTACAATTATGTTGAAAAGTGGCCCTTTTTGATTTTTGCCCTGGATTTGTCTGCCTGCCACTTTTACTTTTCACCTTGCTACCTATTGCTTCCACCCCCATTTTACACCCCTCTGTCTCTCTGCTCACCCATTTAAGAACCCCACCACCTCTTATTCTCTATTTATTATTGTTTTCTTCTTTACCCCCTACATGTTGGGTCTGAGTGTTTTCCTTCTCTGCCTCCTGCCTCACACATTGTCTACTAGCTTTCTCTATTTGAGTCCTTCCCCCCAACCGTTCTAGTTTAAAGTCTCCCCAGTAGCCTTTGCAAATCTCCCCGCCAGGATATTGGTCCCCCTCGGGTTCAAGTGCAACCCATCCTTTTTGCCCTCTGCACCAGTCCTTCAGCCATGCATTTATCCTCCACCTCGCTCCATTCCTACTCTCACTGTCGTGTGGCACAGGCAGTAATCCCGAGATTGTTACCTTTGCGGTCCTTCTCTTTAACTCCCCTCCTAACTCCCTAAATTATCCTTTCAGGACCTCTTTTTCTACCTATGTCATTGGTACCTATATGCCCCACGACCTCGGGCTCCTCTCCCATCCCATTTCAGGATATCTTGGACACGTTCAGACACATCCCAGACCCTGGCACCAGGGAGGCAAACTACCATCCGGGTCTCCCGACTGCATCCACAGAATCGCATGTCCGACCCCTTAACTATAGATCTAATATGCTCAAGTTTCATTTACAATTGGAGAGGGAGAAGGGTAAATCAAAGGTGTCAGTGTTACAGTTGAACAAAGGGGACTATGGAGCCATGAGGGAGGAGCTGGCCAAAGTTGACTGGAAAGATAACCTAGCAGGAATGACAGTGGAACAACAATGGCAGGTATTCAAAGTCAAAGTATCCTTTATTGTCATTCTGACCTTTCGGTCTGAACGAAATGTTGTTGCCTTGCAGTGATACATATAATAAAATAACAAAACACACAATAAACACAAATTTAACATCCACCACAGTGAGTTCACCAGACACCTCCTCACTGTGATGGAAGGCAAAAGTCTTAAAGTCTTTGTCCCTTCCCTCCTTGCTCTCCCTCTGCGCTGAGGCGATCCAGGCCTCCGATGTTGTGACCCCACTGGGTGATGGTAAGTAAGTGCCGCGGCTCAACCGTGCTCCGTGAACGGGCCGGTTCATACTTCGCGGCCCGGGGTGGTCGAAGCTGCCACCCTCCAGTCCAGTGGACGAAGCTGTTGTTGCGGGAGCTCCGGAAAAACAGGTCACCAACCTGTGACCTGCGAGCTCCCAACGATGTCGTCCACTGGCCCGCGGCTGAACCTCCGAAGTTGGTTCGCCGCTGCCTCAGCTCCGAGTCGAGCCGCCGCCACCTCAGCCCCGAGTCGGGCTGCCGCCGCCTCAACCCCGAGTCGGGCTGCCGCCGCCTCAGCTCCGAGTCGAGCCGCCACCGCATCAACCCCGAGTCGGGTCGCCACCGCCTCAGCCCAGAGTCGGGCCGCCGCCGGAACGCAGCCTCAGCTCCGAGTCGGGCCGCCGCAGAACGCCGGATCGCCGCCTCAGCTCCAAGTCCGGCCGCCTCAGCGCAGATGGAGACAGAAACGGAGGATACGACAAGAAGAGTCGCACCCCTCCGAAGGAAGAGAGTAAAACAAGTTTCTCCCACCCCCCCCCCCCGCACATACACAACCTAATAACTCAAATTAACTAACTAAAACAGGACAAGAAAACAACAAATTTCTGTGAATAATACAAAAGGTGCAGGATCAGTTCATTCCAAAGAGGAAGAAAGATTCCAAGGGGAGTAAGGGGCAACCGTGGCTGACAAGGGACGTCATGGACAGTATAAAAATAAAAGAGAAGAAGTACAACATAGCAAAGATGAGCGTGAAGCAAGAAGATTGAGTAATATTTAAAGAGCAACAGAAGATAACTAAAAAGGCAATACGGGGAGAAAAGATGAGGTATGAAGGTAAGCTAGCCAAGAATATAGGAGGATAGTAAAAGCTTCTTTAGGTATGTGAAGAGGAAAAAATTAGTTAAGACCAAGGTTGGACCCTTGAAGACTGAAAAAAGTGAATTTATTATGGGGAACAAGGAATTGGCAGATGAGTTGAACAGGTACTTTGGATCTGTCTACACTAAGGAGGACACAAACAATCTTCCTGATATAGTAGTGGCCAGAGGATCTGGGGTGACTGAGGAACTGAAGGAAATCCACATTAGGCAGGAAATGGTGTTGGGTAGACTGATGGGACTGAAGGCTGATAAATCCCCAGGGCCTGATGGTCTGCATCCCAGGGTACTTAAGGAAGTGGCTCTCAAAATTGAGGATGCATTGGTGATAAATTTCCAATGTTCGATATATTCAGGAACAGTTCCTGTGGATTGGTGGGTAGGTAATGTTATCACATTTTTTAAGAAAGGCGGGAGAGAGAAAACAGGGAATTATAGACCAGTTAGCCTGACATTGGTGGTGGGGGAAATGCTGGAGTCAATTATAAAAGATGAAATAGCGGCACATTTGGATAGCAGTAACAGGATCGTTCCGAGTCACCATGGATTTACAAAGGGGAAATCATGCTTGACTAATCGGCTGCAATTTTTTGAGGATGCAACTAGGAAAATGGACAAGGGAGAGCCAGTGGATGTAGTGTACCTGGGCTTTCAGAAAGCATTGGATAAGGTCCCACATGGGAGATTAGTGTGCAAAATTAGAGCACATTGTATTGGGGGTAGAGTGCTGACATGGATAGAAAATTGGTTGGCAGACACGAAACAAAGAGTAGGGATTAACGGGTCCCTTTCAGAATGGCAAGCAGTGACTAATGGGGTACCGCAAGGCTTGGTGCTGGGACCACAGCTATTTACAATATACATCAATGATTTAGATGAAGAGATTCAAAGTAACATCAGCAAATTTGCTGATGACACAAAGCTGGGTGGCAGTGTGAACTGTGAGGAGGATGCTATGAGAATGCAGGGTGACTTGGACAAGTTGGGTCAGTAGGAAGATGCTTGGCAGATGCAGTTTAATGTGGATAAATATGAGGTTATCCAATTTGGTAGCAAAAACAGGAAGGCAGATTACTATCTAAATTGTGTCAAGTTGGGAAAAGGGGAAGTACAACGGGATCTGGGGGTCCTTGTTCATCAGTCAATTAAAGTAAGCATGCAGGTACAGCAGGCAGTGAAGAAAGCGAATCGCATGGTGGCCTTTATAACAAGAGGAGTTGAGTGTAGGAGCAAAGAGGTCCTTCTGAACTTGTATAGGGCCCTAGTGAGACCACACCTGGATTATTGTGTGCAGTCTTAGTCCCCTAATTTGAGGAAGGACATTCTTGCTATCGAAGGAGTGCAGCGTAGGTTTACGAGGTTAATTCCCAGGATGGCTGGACTGTCATATGCTGAGAGAATGGAGCCGCTGGGCTTGTATACTTCTGAGTTTAGAAGGATGAGAGGTGATCTTATTGAAACACATAAGATTATTAAGGGTTTGGATACGCTAGAGGCAGGAAACATGTTCCCGATGTTGGGGGAGTCCAGAACCAGCAACACAGTTTAAGAATAAGGGGTAAGCCATTTAGAACGGAGACAAGGAAACTCTTTTTTTCACAGAGAATTGTGAATCTGTGGAATTCTCTGCCTCAGTGGGCGGTGGAGGCCAGTTCTCTGGATACTTTCAAGAGAGCGCTAGATAGGGCTCTTAAAGATAGCGGAGTCAGAGGATATAGTAAGAAGGCAGGAACGGGGTACTGATTGGGGATGATCAGCCATGATCACATTGAATGGACAAATGGCCTACTCCTGCACCTATTGTCTATTATCTACCACCCAATTTGAATTACTGTAAATGGCAAGGACCTCAGAAATGTTGATGAACAGAGTGATCCAGGGATGCAAGTTCATAGCTTCCTGAAAGTAGTGACACAGGTGGATTGGGTAGTGAAGAAGGTATTGAGCTCACTTGCCTTCCTTCATAGGTAGGGTTATTCAGTGGAAGAGTTGCAGCTGTACAAGTCGGTGTTTAGACCATACTTTGAATATTGTGTGCAGGGATGAGGGCCAAATTCAGGAAAAATGGATTAACGTAGAAAATGGTCTGTGTTGGCATGATGAGTCAGGCTCAAGAGCCTGTTCACATGCTGTGTGACTATTAGAGCAGGCCCGCACATAAACTGGAAATTATTAAGTGTGAAGTAGCTGAAACAGATACCAGAATGTCTCCTTCAGCCACAATGGAATATTCTTGATCTCATGTTCTTGTGCCAGTGGGTGTCACTCTTAGGCCTTGAGTCTGAACATTTCTGTCCAGACCATATTGATCTTTATTAACTTTTACGTGTGGATTTGAGATTCTTCTCATGTCCCAGTGAAGTCAAGTCAAGTCCAGAGAGAGCTTATTGTCATGTGTCCCAGATAGGACAATGAAAGTCTTGCTTGCTGCAGCACAACAGGGTATTGTAAGCATAAATACAGAACAGTTCAGTGTGTCTATATAGCATAGACCACATATATACACATAAATAAACAGATAAAGTGCAATAGGCTGTTATAGTTCAGAGTTTGTTTGATGGCGAGTTTAATGACCTGATGGCTGTGGGGAAGAAGCTGTTCCTGAACCTGGATGTACCAGATTTCAGGCTCCTGTACCTTCTACCTGATTGCAGCAGAGAGATGAGTGTGTGGCCAGGATGGTGTGAGTCTTTGATGATGTTGGCAGCTTTTTTAAGGGGTAACTGATAGATCCCTTCGATGGTGGGGAGGTCAGAGCCGATGATGGACTGGGTAGTGGTCACAACTTTCTGCATTCTTTTCCGCTCCTGGATGCTCAAGTTGCCGACCCACGATGCAACCAGTCAGCATGTTCTCTACTGTGCATCTGTAGAAGTTCGAGAGAGTTCTCTTTGACATACCAACTCTCCGTAATCTTCTCAGGAAGTAGAGGCGCTGATGTGCTTTCTTTATAATTGCATCAGTGTGCTGGGACCAGGAAAGATCTTCAGAAATATGCACGCCCAGGAATTTGAAGTTCTTGACCATTTCCACCACCATTGATATAAACGGGTTTGTGTTTCCTATCCTACCCCTTCCAAAGTCCACAATCAGTTCCTTGGTTTTGCTGGTGTTGAGAGCCTGGTTATTGTGTTGGCACCATTTGGTCAATCGGTCCATCTCACTTCTATACTCTGACTTGACACCATCAGTGATTCGTCCTACAACAGTGGTGTCATCGGCGAACTTGATGATGGAGTGCGCATTATGTCCGGCTACACAGTCATGTGTATAGAGTGAGTACAGCAGGAGGCTGAGCATGCAGGCTTGAGGTGCTCCCGTGCGATTATCGAGGATGACACATTTCCACTAATACGGACAGACTGTGGTGCAGCGCAGATTTTTATATCATTCAAGAGATTACTCCCTCTAGCCGCTAAATGGACTGCATGGTTAAGGGGAATGTCTTTATACACATGCGAGCTCACCGTAAGAAACCTTCAGAGCTTCTTCAGAGATAAATCTTCAAAACACAGTCCTTTGATTAATAAATTCTTTATTGTTGATGAAAAACAATAAAAGTACATCCAAACTTCTTCCAACTCATTACTATAATCTTCATCAAACTTCAGCTTATCGCTTTAAACATTAGAAAACTCCTCATGTCTCCGTTACACTTTGCATGGTCAAAGGATAAACCTTCTCCATGCTGGTCCGAAACTAAACTAAAAACTAAGCTCTGCGCCAGAAACTTAGCTCGAAACATGCCCAAAAATACGTCATGAATCCCACCCACAATATAATGGGCAGTCTAAAATTTAAAGACACTTGCCATAATTAATGACTAGAGCCAGGATGTTTAGGTGCTAAAAATCTCTGAAATAGGCTGTCTAAAAGGCATAATAAAATTACAAAAAAAGGCACGGAAAAAGGCATTTATTGACAAAAAAAAGGCGTAATAAGGCATTTATTTCCACCACCAAAATATAGTTATAAATGATCATTATAAAGGTATACTACATTAAATGACCAAAGTTGCCTGGTTGCACATAACTACCAGCATTTTTTCCAAATGATCTGTCGGACCCGACAACATCCCAGGACGTGTGCTCAAGGAATGTGCTGAGGAGTTAGCAGATGAGCTAACAGACATCTTTAACATCTCCCTTAGTCAAGCCATTGTCCCCACATGCCTCAAAACTTCCACAAGAATCCCCATAGCGAAGAAACCAGTTGTTGCCTGCTTAAATGACTACCGCCCTGTCGCCCTGACCCCAATAATAATGAAGTGTTTTGAACGCCTTGTGAAACCCCACATTACTGCCAGCCTCCCCTCATCGTTAGATCCCCTCCAGTTTGCCTATCGCCCCAACCGTTCTACAGAGGATGCCATCTCTACCACGCTGCACACAGTACTCACGCATCTGGAAAACAAAAACACATACGCCAGAATCCTGTACATTGACTTGAGCTCAGTGTTTAACACCATCATCCCACAGAGACTTGTGGAGAAACTAATCCTGCTGGGCCTCAACACCACCCTGTGTCACTGGATCTTGGACTTTCTGACAGAGAGACCGCAGTCAGTCCGTGTTGGCAAGAACACTTCAGGCTTGATCACGCTGAGCACCGGCTCCCCTCAAGGCTGTGTGCTCAGCCCGCTGTTGTTCACATTGCTCACACATGACTGTGCTGCCAGATTCAGGGACAATAAGATCATAAAATTCGCGGATGACACAACAGTGGTGGGCAAAGATCCTATAGCAGAACAAGATAGGCTACTCCTGCTAAATGCAATGGACTGACGTGTAGTACGCTATGGAGGGGATCATGGGCATTTTTCCACGCCCATTTTAGCAACCTGAGCCTACCTAACACGACCCGACTCGCACTGTAATCAATGTTGCGGGGCAACAGTTTGTGTGTGTTAGATTCATAAATCTGTCAGTTCAAACTTCTTGTCAAGAATAAAATTTGATTCTGGTAATTGTCTTTTTTAATGTTTTTTAAATCATTTCTTTTTAAATGGCTCACAAGCAGTGTTTGAGTTGATTTTGTAGTAACCGGAACCGACCCGACTCGCAGGGTGATTGACGGGGGAGACTTTTTGTGCGTGATTATAGGGTTAGATTCATAATTCTGTTAGTTCATAATTCTGTTGATTCTTGTTAAAGAATAAAATGTTTATAAACACACATACATGAAAATTATATAAATGTATATAATCACACACACATTATATTTCTTCTGATCCAATAATGAACTTTATTTCAGACTAGACAAGGGACATTGTAAACACAAGAAACATTGTAAATAAGAAACATTGTAAACCTCCCCGCAACTTCACACACACCAGGCCTTATCCCCCCCGGCACTCTCTCGCCTGCCCCCTTACTACAATGTCCCCCCCCCCCCATGCCCCTCTCCTCCTCGCCCCCGCCCCGCCCCGGACCCCGCACTCCTTCTCCCCGCTTCCCCGGGCCCCGCACTCTCTCTCCCCGCTGCCCCGGGCCCCCGCACTCTCTCTCCTCGCTGCCCCGGGCCCCGCACTCTCTCTCCCCGCGGCCCCGGGCCCCGCACTCTCTCTCCCTCGCCGCCCCGGACCCCACACTCTCTCCTCGCCGCCCCGGACACCGCACTCCTTCTCCCCGCTGCCCCGGGCCCCACTCTCTCTCCCCACTGCCCCGGGCCCCACACTCTTCTCCCCGCTGCCCCGCACTCCTTCTCCTCGCTGCCCCGCACTCCTTCTCCTCGCTGCGGATCCAATCTTTGGCCGGAAGCAAGAAGGCGGGAGCAAGAAAGCGAGCAAGATGGCGGAACAAGATGGCGGAGGCAGGTTGCTAAAATGAGGCATAAAATCGTCCATGAATCCGCCCATGAACGTACCTCACGTTTGCGTGAGAGGAACCCATCTTGCTCTGCTATAGGATCTTTGGTGGTGGGACTCATCAGCGGAGATGACGAATCAATGTACAGGGAGGAAGTAAAACAACTAGTGGACTAGTGCGGCAAAAATAAAATGTCGACATAACAAAGGAGATGGTTGTCGACTTCAGGAGGGCGCAGCCAAAGCATACACCCCTCAACATCAGTGGCACCGCAGTGGAGAAAGTGGAGAGCATAAAGTTCCTCGGTGTGCAAATTACAGACAGCCTCACCTGGTCCAGGAACATCACTGGGACCGTCAATGGGCCCATCAGCGACTGCACTTCCTGAGGAAACTAAAACAGGCCTCACTCCCGACCAACAACCTCAGGACTTTCTACAGGGGTATGGTGGAGTCTACTCACGTACTGCATAAATACGTGGTACTCCACCTGCAACTGCTCTGACAGGAAGGCTCTGCAGAGGGTAGTGAGGGGAGTAGAGAGGATCATTGGCATCTCCCTACCCTCGGAACAAGAACTGTTCCAGAGCCGCTGTCTGAAAAAAAGCTCAGAGAATTGCTAAGGACAAACTGCACCCCCTCCACATACACCTGGATCTACTGCCATCAGGCAAGAGATATCACAGCACCAAAGCCCAGACTACAAGACTGCTAAACAGCTTCCTGCCACAGGCTGTGAGGCTGCTAAACAGTCACTCTGTATTCACAGTTACCTGATTCTACGGCTTGGCACGGACACTTTAATAACTGGCACTGGCCACTTTAATAACTGGCACTGACCACTCAAATCAGCTGCCCCGGACATTTTTATGATTGGTTTTACTGTATTTTAACGTTGTTGTTTTACCTGCTTTTAACTATTTATACTGATCCATCAGGGACTGGATTGTTTTTTAGTGTTATTATGTGTGAAATGTTTTAAATTTCATGTGTGATGCTCCGGTACTCCCTGGGAAACGTCTTTTCATTTTGCACTGTACAACTGGCTTGCAAGATGACAATAAAGGTTGATTGATTGATTGATTGATTGATTGATTGATTGATTGATTGATTGGTTGGTGTTAAACTATGGCGTCTGTGAGACAGAATATGCTACAGTAGTGAAAAACTTATTTCTACCCCAGCTGAGGTCGCTGGTGCATACCTGAAACAAGCTACAAACTCTACATTCATGTCGATATCTTGTGCATTACAACTACCTTTGAGAACTTTAGCTATGTTTTGTATTTCTTCAAGATCTTTGTTAGCTAAAATCACCCTCTCACATTTTCCTTGTATGACTTCACCTACATTGCCAGGAACTTTAAGTACAAAATACAGCAAGTGAAGATGTAAACAACCTGGCAATAGTTTAGCTCTTTGACCTCTCCAATACTTCCGATGTCAAGAAATACTCCTTTAATGGTTGACCTGCCTCCAGTGTACCAATGACCATATTGGCAACAAATCTCCCCACAGCATCATTTATCTCGTCTATTGAGATCCATATTTTGTTACATGCAACTTCATCTCTAATTTTCTGCACAACAATGTTGACGTTGCTGTCGACATAATTTTTCCGTAATGATGACTCACTTGGTATATGTTCCTCTGTGTATTTCCCTAAAAAACCTCTGAGAGATTTGTTTTCCAATTTCCACAGTGGAATTCCAGCATCAATGAATACTTTGCACAGATCACTCGAAAACTCAGATTTGCAATTGGAGCCAGCAGTAAATGTTATGAGATGACAAGCTTGCGTATTTCCTACCTTCTGTTTCTCTGCCGCCAACTTGTGTTTAGCTGTCTGTACATGCATGGAGATGAAATATTTTTTCTCATGATTCACCACTTTCTCACATGCATTGCAAAACAGCACACAGTTGTCTGTAGAGAATATATCACTCTCGTACACTCTCACCAAATCGTTCAGTTTTTTGCAAGGTGTTGACTTGACTTTAGGCATTTTGACACTTGCAGGGGTAGATCCTACAGGAGCGGGGATGCAGACCTCTCCTGTAGGCCAAGCTAAGAATAGGAATCAGAGCTGCCAAGGAAAGGTACTCCGAGAAGTTGAGGAGCAAGTTCTCAGCAAATGACTCTTCTTCAGTGTGGAAGGGCTTGCAAGAAATCACAAGCTACAAGAGAAAAAAACCCCGCTCCTTGGACAATCGTCAGCTGACGAATGAACTGAATGAGTTCTACTGCAGTTTTGATAAACAGAAACTTAACCCTGGTAACCTCAACCAACACTTCACACCTACTCACAAGCTTGAGTCCAGTTTAAAATGAATGGATCGTTCCCCACCTACTCCTCCCCAATAAACACTTCACACCTACTTAAAGGATGACTCCAATTTGCAAAGACTGGACCCTTTCCCACGCACCCCTCTCCAATCACCACCCCCACTTACAGCCGGGTTTCGCCCCGGTGGTGTAAATGTTCTTGTAAGTTACGTTAAAACGGCAAAAAGGGCTGATTTAGGCACTCAATTGTGAAAAAGGCATTATCTCCCTGAAATCATTAAAAAGCATGAAAGGGTACTTACGGCACTTACGGCAAAATCCCTAATAATGACACACAAAAACAAGCCAAATGGCCACTACATACCTAGTGGCTAATTGTTCCAAGTATATAACGCAATTATTAATAAATATCAAAAAAGTAGCCATGAAGGCATAAAAGTAGCATATATCAAAAGCAAAAAGTCAGGGAATTGAACCCCGTGGCTCCCCGTCGGGCAATTGAACCCCAGTCTACCGCGTGACAGGCGGGGATAATAACCACTATACTAACAAGCTTACAAAAACAATCAAACCCAAATATAGGGCACAAAGGCCTTCACACAGAGCACAAACATGCAGAGTTTCCAAAGTTTAAAATACAAAGAATAATAGTTAAGTATCTCAAGTATCACAAACACTAAGGATCTAAAAACATATGAAGATACGATACTCCCATATTACCCGAAGAAGGTTGTTTCCCAATAACAGATCAGTATGATCTCTCCTCGTTGAACTATCCACATACTGTTTTATGAAACCCTCAGAAATTCAAAGACCAGCAGAGGAGGACAAAGGGCTTAATTAGGAAAGGGAAAATAGATTATGAAAGAAAACTGGCAGGGGACATAAAAACTGACTGCAAATGTTTTTATAGATATGTGAAAAGAAAGAGATTAGTTAAAACAAATGTAGGTCCCTTGCAGTCAGAAACAGGTGAGTTGATCATGGGGAACAAGGATATGGCGGACCAATTAAATAACTACTTTGGTTCCGTCTTTTCTAAGGAAGACATAAATAATTTGCCGGAAATAGCAGAGGACCGCGGGTCAAAGGAGTTGGAGGAATTGAGTGAAATCCAGGTTAGCCGGGAAGTGGTGTTGGGTAAATTGAATAGATTAAAGGCCGATAAATCCCCAGGGCCAGATAGGCTGCATCCCAGAGTACTTAAGGAAGTAGCTCCAGAAATAGTGGATGCATTAGTAATAATCTTTCAAAACTCTTTAGATTCTGGAGTAGTTCCCGAAGATTGGCGGGTAGCAAACGTAACCCCACTTTTTAAGAAGGGAGGGAGAGAGAAAATGGGGAATTACAGACCAGTTAGTCTAACATCGGTAGTGGGGAAACTGCTAGAGTCAGTTATTAAAGATGGGATAGCAGCACATTTGGAAAGTGGTGAAATCATTGGACAAAGTCAGCATGGATTTACGAAAGGTAAATCATGTCTGACGAATCTTATAGAATTTTTCGAGGATGTAACTAGTAGCGTGGATAGGGGAGAACCAGTGGATGTGGTGTATCTGGACTTCCAGAAGGCTTCCGACAAGGTCCCACATAAGAGATTAGTATACAAACTTAAAGCACACGGCATTGGGGTTCAGTATTGATGTGGATAGAGAACTGGCTGGCAAACAGGAAGCAAAGAGTAGGAGTAAACGGGTCCTTTTCACAATGGCAGGCAGTGACTAGTGGGGTACCGCAAGGCTCAGTGCTGGGACCCCAGCTATTTACAATATATATTAATGATCTGGATGAGGGAATTGAAGGCAATATCTCCATGTTTGCGGATGACACTAAGCTGGGGGGCAGTGTTAGCTGTGAGGAGGATGCTAGGAGACTGCAAGGTGACTTGGATAGGCTGGGTGAGTGGGCAAATGTTTGGCAGATGCAGTATAATGTGGATAAATGTGAGGTTATCCATTTGGGTGGCAAAAACGGAAAGCAGACTATTATCTAAATGGTGGCCGATTGTGAAAGGGGGAGATGCAGCGAGACCTGGGTGTCATGGTACACCAGTCATTGAAGGTAGGCATGCAGGTGCAGCAGGCAGTAAAGAAAGCGAATGGTATGTTAGCTTTCATTGCAAAAGGATTTGAATATAGGAGCAGGGAGGTTCTACTGCAGTTGTACAGGTCTTGGTGAGACCACACCTGGAGTATTGCGTACAGTTTTGGTCTCCAAATCTGAGGAAGGACATTATTGCCATAGAGGGAGTGCAGAGACGGTTCACCAGACTGATTCCTGGGATGTCAGGACTGTCTTATGAAGAAAGACTGGATAGACTTGGTTTATACTCTCTAGAATTTAGGAGATTGAGAGGGGATCTTATAAAAACTTACAAAATTCTTAAGGGATTGGACAGGCTAGATGCAGGAAGATTGTTCCCGATGTTAGGGAAGTCCAGGACAAGGGGTCACAGCTTAAGGATAAGGGGGAAATCCTTTAAAACCGAGATGAGAAGAACTTTTTTCACACAGAGAGTGGTGAATCTCTGGAACTCTCTGCCACAGAGGGTAGTTGAGGCCAGTTCATTGGCTATATTTAAGAGGGAGTTAGATGTGGCCCTTGTGGCTAAGGAGATCAGAGGGTATGGAGAGAAGGCAGGTACGGGATACTGAGTTGGATGATCAGCCATGATCATATTGAATGGCGGTGCACGCTCGAAGGGCCGAATGGCCTACTCCTGCACCTAATTTCTATGTTTCTATGTTTCTTGGATATACTAAACAAATTCTGCCTCTTCTCTGCTTTTTTGTACTATGTCGTCATTATTGGAGAAGTTAAAGTCACCCACTACGACATCCTCATTGCCTTTGCACCTTTCAATTATCTGTCTACATATCTGTCCCTCTATCTCCCGATGGCTATAGTATAGATAATATTGAAATAATTTAGTCTGAAAGCTCACAACAAACATAAAAATGTATACTCAGACTAGTAGCCTGAGCAAACTGTCACAAACTGGCCCCACAAATCCCCAGTGCAGTCTTGGCTAGCCAAAAGGAATTGGATTGGTGCTACAGCAAACCATAAATACTCCTCCAGATTTCAGAGGCCTGAGGAACAAATATGAATCGTCCTACTCCAAATGTTGGTGTTCAGTAGTTGGGTCTTACAGCAGGTCTGAATATTTATTAAGGCAGACTTGTTTGAAGAAGGGTCTTGATCAAAAACGTCACCTATTTAGAGATGCTGCCTGACATGCTGAGTTACTCCAGTACTTTATGTCATAAAGAAATACTTGATAAGCAACGGGATGAATGGTTACCAACAATAGATAGTAATGTGAAGTTAGATCAACCATGACCTTAATATAATGAGCAAAGGTTTGAAAGAGAACGTTGCCTGCTCCTGTTCCTAATGTCTGCAGCATCTAAGTAACTGTGTCAACCATATCCTGTCTGGTCTAAATTCAAAAGCAGTCTCACATGGACTTTCATTGTTTCTCTGAAACAGCCAAAAATAAAATACATCATTCAGCTGCATTAAAACCTCTGCCGGATATCTTTTTATTTCCATTCCCACGAACAGCATCAACTCTATTAACAAATAATTGGAAGAATTATTTTATTATATAGTAACAGCATAATAGAATATAATTTGATGGTTACAATCAGACAGTGAATATGAATCTAAATCGGTTTCCATATGTCATTTCCTAGATTCGTATTAAGATTTTGCAGTAAAGGGGGTACAGTATTCAGATTTCCTTTTAAAATTCAGCCCTTATGAATAATGATAAGGTTTCTTTGTTATTTTAAGATAATATTGGTTAACTAGTAAACTAAGCTGTACAATTATTTGGGAGTATTGAGTCTAATTCGGGTCTGACATTTAATGTGCTGGATAAAGGCTGTACATGGAACATGGATAAGACCAAATTTTGTTTTTAGATGGACTTAGAGTTTGATTTTTCAGAAATGTAGGGTTGAAAACATGGTGTGAGGGGATAAACATTATTAAGGGGTTTAAGATCATTAAAAAAAAAGTTTGTATGTTTCAGATTTGAGTGAAGTGTTTAAAAGCAGTACCAAAAGCATCAGAAAGAATGAGTATGCGAGTGTCTGCTTGGTTGCTTGGCACAGAGGGTTGCAGGACGCAATACTTCCTGAGGGAAGTGGATATTGTTTTTTTTTACAATGAATAATGGTGATGATTGTGATGTTGTGAATCATGCAGTCTTTCTATCCTTTTCCTCAACCCCTTATGTGTTAATTGTATCTCCTATTCCATTGGACACAAACTAACCCAAATGCTGCAAATTAGATGAGTCAATCACTGAAACCATGCAATCACTAATCATTTACAGTTCTTTCATAAACATGGATGCATTGATTCTTCATAGAGCTCTATAACTCCTCCACGTAAACATCCTGACGATATCACTAATATTCACTGTTCCTTCAAAAAAAATATTCAAGAATACCCAAATAAACTTTGAAAAAATGATTTTAAAGTTAACCCGGTGGTGATCCACTTATTAGTTGGTTAAATAGCATGCAATAGTTGGCCTTTTGATGAATAAAACCATTTCCATTGTCTTTCTAAAAAAACTTTTGGGGGTCAGAGATCAATAAATATGATTGGGATATGATGACAAACAGTCCCATGAGCTGATATAAATCAAAACAGAATGCACCATTGCATGATGGGGATAACATAACATGTTCTGCTTACATTTCCTTGTAGTAACAGAAATTTGGAAATAAATCATAACAGAATGAGGGAAAGTAACTATCTAAATTTTTCTTACTTAAAAACTTTACGTTGCCTCATATTATGGTTGATTTGTAGCATTATATATTAACTATGAGAGAACCCAAATTTATTGCCTTTAAATTAGACACTTTTCTACAAAATTAGCTGTTTCACAATACTACTAGACTGTCATTAAACCCCATCTAGTTCACTAATGTCCTGCAGGGTAGGAAATCTGCCATACGCATTATGGTCTATAATTTAACTCCAGGTATATAGCAATTGGGTGACTCTTAAATGTCCCAATAAGGCCTAGCAGATGATGCTGATCAGTAATAATTAGGAATGGTCAATAACTGCCTCCTTTTCCAAATCCCTAAAAAATAAATGTAAGCAAAAGTTCTTTGTATGCCTACGATAAAACGTCCCTTCTCCAACAGGGATATCATAAAATGCTCACTTAAGCAACCAGAAATACTTCAAACTTAATCGGTGCAGCTAAAAAGGTGATAAACACCAACATTGTCGATCGTTATTTTTCTTAGGCTTTATCTTCCTCCTGAACCATTCCTTCAACAGACGTGAGACTGGATCCCATGTGCATTTCAGTTATGGGAGAGAAATCAAAACTTTCCTCCTGTTGAAAGAAATTAAAAAACTAAGATAATGTGTGAGAGTGGTGGCTGACTTCCTTCATTTCTTACATCATTGTTATATTATTTTAGATATTGGTAAAATAAAGATAATTTTCATTTTCTTCGTCACTGTTTGGATATTAAAGACATATCTAAAAATTGCTGTCCATGTTTTTCAAATCCCTCATGGTTTCATCCTCCATAACTTTGTTTTTTGCTCTTGCATATAATTCTCATCCCTGTTTTTCACCCTGTTCTTGCAGCCTCTTTTGATGGTCATTTATATTCCTGGTGTTTTTCTGGTGCTAGATTACAATTTGCCAAACATTTATTCCATACTTGTGGTGGAAAAATGTTAAACCAAACTTTCAGTGGTGTTAGTCTAGATCCATCACCTCTCCAAGTCAAGTAACGTTTATTTGTCACATACACATACAAGATGTGCTACAGTACTCACATTTTGGAAATATAGTAAGTAAGTTTTATTTATATAGCACGTTTTAAGTCAACTCGCATTGACACCAAAGTGCTTTACATAAATTAAATAATAAGTTCCATTACAAACCATAGAAAAAGGTTAAAAAAAAATGAATAAAATGGACACAACACATTATAGAGTTCAACACAAATGTCCCCCCACAGCAGAATCAAAACTTTCCACTGTGGGGAAAGGCACCAGAAAGTTAAGTCCTCTTCCTCTGTGAAACACCCGAGGTCGGGGCCCATTTGTGGCCGTGCAGCCAGTCCGATGATTTTCAGGGCCCTCTTGCCATGAAGATGGAACTTCGGCGTCGGGTGAAACATTCCTCATCGGCTTGGAAAAGTCTGGAGCGGCTGCCTCCTCCCTGGAGACTGGGGCACTCGAAGTCCTCAGGCCGCGCCGGCTGGAGCTCCGACCCCGGTGAACTCGATCCCTGGCTCTGCGGCGCTCCAAATCCAGCGCCACCCGCGGCCGGACGCCCGCAGCCCCAGCTCCGCGATGTTGGGATCGACGGCCACAGCGCTCCGGAGCCTACCGCACGGTAACCCGGCAAGGCATCGCCCGCTCCGTGTTGGTATCCCAGCGCTGCGCCACCACCGCCGAAGCTGTAGTCCTGGACGGTCCCGACAGGAAACGCTGCTCCATTCTCGATGGTAGGCCGCGAAGACGGGGCGAAGAAGCAGCTTGGAGGGATGCTGCCTCTCCGACCAGGTAGGTGACTAAGAAATAAAGTTTCCCCCTTCCCCACCCCCACCCCCCACATAGAAGACCTCCACTAACATTTTTTAACAGGACTTAAAATAAAAAAGGTGTAGAGACGGACTGCGGGCAGGCTGCCATACACAGACGGCGCCCACTCCCGCACATCCGCCATCTTGAAGATGTGAATATAGTGTGAATATAGAAATATATAATATATAAAGTGTGAATATAGGAATAAGGATCAGTGCTAAAAAATAAGGAGTTTCTATACATTGATTTAGGCAATGTATTTAGTTGAGAAGGTGGTGGTGAGCTGTTTTCTTGAACTGCTGCAGTCGTTGAGGTGTAGGTATTTCTGCAATTCTGTTAGGGAGATAATTCCAGGATAATGAACTGATGCCAGTGAAGGAAAAGTAATAGAACTATAGTCCATCCTCCAACCTCATCTATTGTATCCGCTGTTCCAGGTGCCAACTTCTGTACATCGGCAAGACCAAGCACAGGCTCGGCGATCAATAGACAATAGACAATCGGTGCAGGAATAGGCCATTTGGCCCTTCTAGCCAGCACCGCCGTTCAATATGATCATGGCTGATCATCCACAATCAGTACCCCGTTACTGCCTTCTCCCAATATCCCCTGTCTTTAAGAGCCCTATCTAGCTCACTCTTGAAAGTATCCAGAGGCAGAGAATTCCACACTCACAACTCTCTGTGTGAAAAAGTATTTCCTCATTTCCGTTCTAAATGGCTTATCCTTTATTCTTGAACTGTGCCCCCTGGTTCTGGACTCTCCCAACATCGGGAACATGTTTCCTGCTTCCAGCATGTCCAAACACTTAATAATCTAATATGTTTTAATAAGATTCCCTCTCATCTTTCTAAACTCCAGATTGTACAAGCCTAGCCGCTCCATTCTCTCAGCATATGACAGTCCCGCCATCCTGGAAATTAACCTAGTGAACCTTCGCTGCACTCCCACAATAGCAAGAATGTCCTTTGTCAAATTTGGAGACCAAACCTGCACACAATACTCCAGGTGTGGTCTCACTAGGGCCTTGTAGAACTGCAGAAGGACCTCTTTGCTTCTATACTCAACTCCTCTTGTTGTGACGGCCAACATGCCATTCGCTTTCCTCACTGCCTGCTGTACCTGCATGTTTACTTTCATTGACTGATGAACAAGGACCCCCAGATCCCATTGTAATTCCCCTTGTTCCAACTTGACACCATTTAGATCATGTCGCTGAACACCTCCGCTCAGTCCGCCTTAACCTACCTGATCTCCTGGTTGCTCAGCATTTCAACCCCCCTCCCATTCCCAATCTGACCTTTCTGTCCTGGGCCTGCTCTATTGTCAGAGTCAGGCTCAGTGCAAATTGGAGGAACTGCACCTCATATGTCGGTTGGGTAGCTTATATCCCAGCAGCATGAACATTGCCTTCTCTAACTTCAAATAGCCCTTGCTTTCCCTCTCTCTCCACACCCTCCCCCTTCCCACTTCTCACACCAGTCTTACTGCCGTCGACTACATTCTATTTTTGTCCCGCCCACTGCCCTGACATCAATCGACCCAAAACGTCGCCAATTCCTTCTCTCCAGAGATGCTGCCTGTCCTGCTGAGTTACTTCAGCATTTTGTGTCTACCTTCATTTTAAACCAGCATCTGCAGTTCCTTCCTACACATAGATAACTCTTCGTCGATCCTGATATTCCAATATTCATTCCTGATATCCAGTTTGGTCTTCTTTCTCTTGCGTATAACGTGCACAGCCTAAAGTTGTAGATCAAGTGGCATGAAAAACTACATCTATTTGTTTGTGCACATCGGGCTGATTGCATTAGTCAAACCGGGTTGACCACGCAAAGGTTGCAATCTCCCACCACTCCAGTTTGGGGAACAGCTTTGATCCAGCTAATGAGGGAGTATTTTCTTCAAGAGTGGGCATGGGGCAATAATCACTCTTTAAGGTCAACTTCTCATCCCTTCTGATGAGAAACTTACAAACGTCTTAGTGGATTGTGCTCACATGAATTGATTATGCATCATCATTCTCCTCTCCCGTATCTCTGAACTTACGTTTCGATGCAGCATTGTTCTGTTTTGTGAGGTAATCATCCACACATTTATCGCTAGTTTGAGTTATTCCTTGAAAAGCGTAGCAATGTATCTGTTGGTGGGTCTACGGTTTGAAGTGTTGTTCAAACATATTTAAGAGAACTTTTGTCTTATCCTTATCCTCCCCTTGCCCAAATGTCTAATTGTTGTACACGTCTCCTCTGTGTCCCTTAGTTCTGCTCTCGCTTTCCCTCCCCCCAGACACCACAATCAATGAGTTCCCTGGTCTTAACCTTTCGCCCCATCAGCCTCCGCGTCTAACGCATTATCCTCCGGCATTTCCGTAACCTCCAATGTGTTCCCACCACTAATCACATCTTCTCATCTCCACCCCTTTCCACCTTCCTTAGAGGACAGTTTCCTCCGCAATTCCTTGGTTCACTCATCCCTTCAAACTCAAACCACCCCCCTCTCCAGGTTCCTTCCCCTACAACTGCAGGAGATGTGACATCTGCCCTTATACCTCCTTCCTCCTCTACATCCAGGGATGCAGTAGC
The DNA here is from genome assembly GCF_028641065.1 of Leucoraja erinaceus. Classification (NCBI taxonomy): domain Eukaryota; kingdom Metazoa; phylum Chordata; class Chondrichthyes; order Rajiformes; family Rajidae; genus Leucoraja; species Leucoraja erinaceus. Next base: position 41,888,381 of record NC_073383.1, read on the forward strand.
CCTTCCAGATGCACCTCCTCTAACACATCTACTGCATCTGGTGTGCCCAATGTGGGTCCCTGTGCATCGATGAGACCAAGCGCAGACTCGGCAAAAGTTTAGCTGAAGATTTGCGCTCAGTCTGTCAAGGCCTACTAGATATTCAGGTTACGAAAAAACTTTAACTCCCCATACTGAACTTTCTGTTTTGGGCCTCCTCCGTTGCCAGAATGAGACCACACGTAAATTGGAGGAACAGCATCTCTAATTTCAGACAGTCCTTGCTTTCTCCCTCCTTCCCCTCCCCCTTTCCAGCTCTCACACAGCCTACTGTCTCTGTCTCTTCCTTTCTTTTACCCACCCCAGCCCGACATCAGTCTGAAGAAGGGTCTCGACCTGAAATGTCACCTATTCCTTCTCTCCATAGATGCTGCCTTACCCGCTGAGTTTCTCCAGCATTTGCATCCACCTTCATATTTTGCTTGGGTAGCTTACAACCCAGCGGTATGAACACTGAATTGTCCAATTTTAGTAACTTCTACAATCACCTCCCTCACCATTCCCTTCCTTTTACCCTCACAATTCCCCACCCCCCCTCCCCTACTTTCATTCACTGAAAGTCGGTAATTCCACAGCGTAATTATATATCCCTATTGGGCTCACACACGTATCTAGCCAACAGTCAGCCTATCAGGGAACCTCACCTGAGGTAATCTGTTGCCAGCCTGATTTGTGCTGTTTCTTATTTGCTTGCAGTTTTTTCGCCATTCTCCCTACTACAATCAGGCTGAAGAAGGGTCCCAAAATATCACCTACCTATTTTCTCCAAAGATGCTGCCTGATCTGCTGAGTTGCTCCAGCACGTTGTGTCTATTTTTGATTTAAACCATCATCTGCAATTCTTTTTTATTACATTGTTATTTAGCCTTGCCTTTTTTCAGGATGTGCCAATCCAGAAAGTAAAAACATTTGAACATAAAAACAAAATATATATAAGCAACAGAAAATTATTCAACCCACATGCCTGCATTGCTTTTCAATAAGATTACAGCTGATCTTTTACCTCAGCACCACTTTTCTGCATTCACCCCATATTCTCCGATTCCCTTAATTTCCATAACATTAATTATAGAAGGAGTTGGAACCATTCTAGATAACAGACTTTAACAGAGATGTGAAATAGATACCACCCAGCACTAAGATACCATTGAAGGTAAATTTCAGCCATCAATACGAAACTATACCTCCAGTATGATTCATTTCCACCATTTCTTTGCTTAATTTGTATTTCTTAATATTTAACACCAGGAGAGGTCAGCTACATTGAAAATGTTAAACATGAGAATATTTCCTTACAATACCGAGTAGAAAATAACTTTAGTGGAACAAGGAACTGCAGATGCTGGAATTGTGCGTAGAACACACTCAAGAAACGTCTGAAGAAGGGTTCCTTCCACAAAACATTATCTCCAGGACCTGACAACGTTTCCCCTTCCACTCTTAAGCTCTGTGCCAAACCGGTCTATACAGACATTTTTAAACAGTCCCTGCAAACATGTACTGTCCCTGCCTGCTTCAAAGTCTCCACTATTGTCCCTGTACCCAAAAAGGCAAGGATTACTTGTCTTAATGACTGCACGCCTATCGCAGCGACCTCTGTAGTCATGAAGACACTCGAAAGGCTTCTGCTGGCCAAGCTGAAAAATATCACAAACCCCCTGCTGGACCCTCTGCAGTTTGCATATCAGGCCAATAGATCTGTGGGATGATGCAGTCAACCTGGGCCTGCACTTCATCCTACAGCACCTAGACTGCCAGGGGACCTATGTGAGAATTCTGTTTGTTGATTTTAGCCCTACATTCAACACCATTGTGCCAGAGCTACTACACTCCAAACTTTCCGAGTTGACTGTACCAGAACCCCTCTGTTGATGGATCACCAGCTTCCTGACAGACAGGAAGCAGCATGTGAGGCTGGGAAAGCACATCTTGGACCCCCAAACACTCAGAAGAGGAGCACCACAAGGCTGCATACAAAGATGCCAACCCAAGATGGCGCCTGCCTGCGGCGACTTTTGCGGAGCACCAGAACATAAAAGGTTTACCTACAACTTCCATCAACACTTGGATCATAGAAACGGCAGAAATCGCTGCCATTTCGGATAAGCTGCTTGGGCACCTGAAGGCTCTGGCAATTTTGCGATCTCCCGCAGCTGCGGGAGCCCCGGACTTTAAACTTTCCCCGCTGGCTGTAAAACTCCCGACCTGACGGAGGAACGCAGGTACGGTACCTGGAAACTCCGGGATGACCTCCAGAGCCGACGAGCTGGATCTTCCAGGAACAACGGAGCTGGAGCAGCTGACTTTGAAGGTACCCCCGTTCATTACGGAGCTGGAGCTGCCGTCTGTGAGGGAATCCCCAGCGCAGGTTCGCAGAAACAGCAGGTACAGTAAGCACAGTACCTGGAAACAAAGGGGAGGCCTCCATTGTGTCCGGAAACGTGGCCGACGGGCAGGGCTTCAGGTCACACTGAAGTGCAGGGGATTTCGGCCCCCTCTCCCTACTATCCTACTGGCCAATGTACAGTCCGTTGCCACTTTCATTTCACTGCACATCTCGTATGTGTATGTGACAAATAAACTTGACTTAACTTGACTTGAGTCCTTGAAAATAAAGTGGAGGACTTAAGGGCAAGGCTGCTTTATCAAAGGGAGCTGAGGGAATGCTCTGTGTTCTGTTTCACAGCGACATGGCTCACCCCCAGCTCCCCAGACTCAGCGGTCCAGCCTGAAGGGTTCTCCATCCACTGTATGGACCGTACACTGGTGTCTGGGAAAGGGAGAGGAGGGGGCGTCTGCCTCATGGTCAACTCTGCGTGGTGTTCAGACGTGGCAGTCGTGTCCAACTCCTGCTCTCCGTACCTGGAACATCTGGCGGTGAAGTGCCGTCCCTTCTACCACCCAAGGGAATTCATCTCCATCATCCTGACCGCGGTCTACATCCCACCCCAGGCAGACGTCTGTCTGACACTGGAGGAGCTGCACGCCATGGTCAACAAACACCAGACGTCTTACCCCGAGGCATTTACCACCATTGCTGGGGACTTCAATAAGGCAAACCTCAAGAAATCACTCCCTAACTCCCACCAACATGTCTCCTGCTGCACCAGAGGACCAAAACACCCTCGACCACTGCTACACGACCATCAAGAATGCCTACCGCTCTATCCCTCGCCCTCACTTTGGTAAATCCGACCATACCGTGGTGCTGCTTCTTCCTGCCTACAACAGGCAGCCATTAAAGAGTGCACCCCCAGAGGTGAGGACAGTACAGAGCTGGTCGGGGGGGGGGGGGGGGGGGGGGGGGGGGGGGGGCAGAGGAACAATTACAGGACTGTTTGGAGTCTGTAGACTGGGCAATGTTCAAGGACTCGGCAACGGACTTGAACGAATACGCCACAGGCGTTACAGACTTCACCAAGAAATGCATCCCTACAAAAACATTCTGAGTGTTTCCCAATCAGAAACCTTGGATGAACTTTGAGATCCGCACTCTTCTGAAGACCAGACACCGGGCATTCATGTCTGATGATACAGTGGTCTCCAAGAAGTCCAGATGCGACCTTGGTAAAGTCACCAAAAAGGCCAAAAGGGACTTCTGCTCCAAACTGGAGGATGAGACAGATGTTCGACAGCTGTGGCGGGGCCTGAATGCAATCACCTCCTACAAGGCGAAACCATGAGGCAGCTCGAATGTCGGCGAAACATCACTCCCTGACGAGCTCAATGCGTTTTACGCACGCTTTGATAGGGAGAATACTGATGTGCTTTCCCAAGCCCCGATTCGCTGTGATGGTATTTCAGTCTCAGTCACAGAGGCCGACGTCAGGAAATCCTTCAGAAGGGTAAACCCTCGAAAAGTGCCTGGACCTGATGGTATACCTGGTCGTGTTCTAAAAACCTGTGCGGACCAACTGGCTGGAGTTTTTACGGACATTTTCAACCTCTCACTTCTGAGGTCTGAGGTCCCCACCTGCTTTAAAAGGGCATCAATTATACCAGTGCCCAAGAAGAGTAAGGTGACGTGCCTCAATGACTATCGACCAGTGGCACTAACGCCTGTGGTGGTGAAGTGCTTTGAGAGGTTGATCATGGCACAAATCAACTCCTACCTCGACAAAAACCTGGACCCACTGCAGTTTGCATACCGCCACAACAGATCAACGATGGATGTGATCTCGCTGGCCCTCCACTGCGCTCTGGACCACTTGGACACCAGAAACAGGTGCACAGTAGAGAGCATGCTGACCGGCTGCATCATGGCTTGGTTCAGCAACTTGAGCGCCCTGGAGAGGAAAAGACTACAAAAAATACTAAACACTGCCCATTCCATCATCGCTCTGACCTCCCTTCCATCGAGGGGATCTATCGCAGTCGCTGCCTCAAAAATGCTGGCAGTATCATCAAGGACCCACACCATCCTGGCCACACACTCATCTCTCCACTACCTTCAGGTAGAATGTACAGGAGCCTGAAGACTGCAACGACCAGGTTCAGGAATAGCTACTTCCCCACAGCCATCAGGTTATTAAACTTGGCTCGGACAAAACTCTGAACATTAATAGTAAGATTAAATGAGAACTTACCAGTTTGAAGTTTGATCTTGATTTTATGAGGTTACGATGAGCGATTATGTGAAGAAGGGCCGTCCATCTGCGTGCGCGTCAATCTTCAAAGCAGCGGTGTTAAATCACAGATAAAAAGAAGACCTGAGAATAGTAAGATTGTGAAGAAACTAGAACTTCCATATGACCTTGATAATATGAGGGTGGGAGCCGTGGGCACGTAATCGCTCATCGTAACTCCTCATAAAATCAAGATCAAATTTCAAACTGGTAAGTTCTCGTTTAATCTCACTATTTTACTTCGGAGTCACGTGAGTGACTACGTGAAGATTTCAAAGCTCTGTGATTTTACGCCGGCTACGAATCCAGGCGTCACACACTGAATGGATTGACCATGGATGCGTGTAATCATTAAAAGCATTCAGACATTACGTAGTTAAGTAAAGACACCGTTGCTTTAAATGTGGATAGAAGCGTGGACTCGGCGTGGAGCGGGTGAGCCCTCGCTGGGGCTCGCCGGAGGGGAGTGCTCCGTTTCACTGGCCCGGGGCAGCCGGCAGCCTGAAGTCGCAGCCTGAAGCCGCGGTCTGCAGATTTCCAGCTGCTGCGGCGTCTACAGCCCGGGATCCCTCGTGGGGGACGTGGGGGAAGAAGAAGCCGCCATTGCCGGCCCGCGGATAACTTCTACCGCGGGCCCGGCATGGACTTACCATCACCCCTGGAGGGGAGCTTCGACCGCCGGCCCTGCAATCTACGGTGCTTCTGGCTGCGGCGGGGACTTTAAATCTCAACCGCCGGCCTGCGGCCTACACAATCTTGAAGCCGCGGTCTCCGGTGAGGAAAGACCGATCCTGGACTGGACTCTGGACGGGGGTGGGGGGGGGGGAATGGAGGAGGACGGCCAAAATTTTTTGTGCCTTCCACCACAGTGATGAATGCTGTGGTGGATGTTTATGTTACATGTTGTGTCCTGTTTATGCATTTTATTATTTTGTTAACCCATCTTTATGCTTTGTATGGAACTGATTTTTAAATTATGTAAAGCACTTTGGGGTCAATGAAAATTGACTATAAATGTGCTATATAAATAAACTTTATTATTATTATTATTATTATTATTATTATTATTATTATTATTATTATTATTATTAAAATGAAAGAAAAGTTAAAAAAAAAATAGTCACCTTGGGGGGAAACTAAGGGACAGAACTTAAAATGGTACGTGCAAACATCCCCAGTCCAGTTATGGGTTTGTTATAAAACCGGTGGACCATTATTTCATTCGTCCATCCTGCAGCCACTAGGATGTCGTCAAGGGGCACGTCCATAGCTCTTGCTGCCGACGTAGATGCAGTCCCGGTGGAGTGAGATTTAACCATATATATATGTTCACTCCTGCGACCGCCATTACCTCCTTTGACCATCTGGAGATGGTTTGAGTTGACACCTTCTGGTGTGGTTTTTTATGGCTGATGAAGACCGATTGTTCTGAGCCTCTGAGGTTCTCCATAACTCTCAGATAGTGGTGTTAGTATGTTACCACACACACAACCATTGGTCTTCTGGATATGCCAAGAACTGGATCTCCATCCCTGGCATTCCTGGCCTGCTCTGTTTTATCAGGTTCCTGATTACGAATGTTATGTTGTTCATATTGGTGGTCATGTAGTTCAACCGTAACTTTTGCAGTGTCTGGACTCTTTGTCAGCATACCACCTTCAGGGTTAGTTATAGTCGGTCCCCACTATCAAAGTAGGGTTAGTACCATGCTCCCATGCCATGTGTCCGTGTACCTTGGCCTTGGAGGTATTAAATTGTAGATACCCTTTCTGAATTTTGTTGTAAAGGGGTGCGTTCCTATCGACCCGTGCCCTGCTTGCAGTATCAGATTGGAGGAGAGTGCGCCTCTGGCACTATAGATTGCACTATAACTTTGTTTATAGTTATAGTACAGAGATGATAGGAACTCCAAGACACCCATTATCCGAACTGTGTTGTATTTGTTCGGACAGTCCTATGCCTTGAAATGGCCTCTTCAGAATCTGCAGACAAACAAGTTAATACGTTCATGTAGTGGATGATTACTCCCTGTAACTGGGTTCACTAGGAGGTCCCTGCTCTTGGGTACAGCCATAACTGGCTGGACTATAGTTCCCAAAATATTTTGGGAACTATGCTTGAGCAGGCCAATCTGGCACTACCAATATGCCTGTGGCTTAGGCTTGCTTGATTTTGGTCAAGCATCGGTTTGTGAGACAAATTGGCGGAAAGCATACATAAACATTCTTCCCCAATTGAGGGGGAAAGCATCCACTGCCTTTGCTCCTGGATCCAGCACGCAGGACACATATCTGGGTAACTGATGGTTTAGTCTAGATGCAAACAGATCAATGCCTGGTATGCCAAATCGTGTAGTTATTTCATTAAATACTGTCTGATTCAACATCCATTCTGTGTTGTTATTAAACATTCGTGATCCAGCATCTGTCACCGTGTTATATCTACTTCGTAGATAGACCGCTGTTACCCAAATATTCCTCTCGATACACCAGTGCCAAATGAGGTTCGACAATCTGTCATAAGATACAGATTTTCCACCACCCTTGTTAATGGATATATGCCACCGCAGTGGTGTTATCAATCTGAATTTGAACAAGCATTGGTTATATATTGCTCCAAAACCTTGAGTCCATATCGTGCCCCCAACAATTCTGGGTAATTGATTCCATGTGTTGGGGAATTACAGACTCCTGCTCAGTCCATCTGCCTCCACAGCTCTAGACTGTGTTTGTGGCTCCCCATCCTTAGCCGCTTGCATAGGTCTGAAGAACCCCCGATGACTTTCGAGCAAAATTTCCCTTGAGCTGTCTCACGTTCGTTATCCAGCATGGCTATCAACAATGGCCTCTGCTGGCAATCCATAGTTTTGCCAATTTGGCCTGCATGGAATCTGAGTGTTCGTTCCTTTGCTCGCTGTACATTCTGGTAATGCAAAGGCCCGTGACGTACTGCTGGATATGCAGCTACTATTTGACAATTACACTCGCTGTTTGCCTGAAAGGTGGCTAGTATTTGACTATCAGGTCATAGCAGGCTTAATTAAATATTGTTGTTTGCCCCTAGGCAATGTTCCCAACATATTTACTGTTTTTGATAGTAAATTCTAGGTAATCAATTACCCTTGTAGGTGTCAATTTTGATTTAACTGGATGGATGAGGTAACCAAGTCTTTCAAACAGGGTTTTGGTTTGCTTTGACTGATGCTTCTGCCAATTCTTGGTGATTCCAAAATGAAAAATGTCCTCCAAATATGCCATTACTATGTGGTTCTGAGACCTTTGTAGACCCAGAATTGGTTTCCGTAGTTTTGTCAATAGTCTAGGAGCTGATGTCAACCCATTTGGCAGAGCCATGCCATCCAGTTAAACTTCAAATATCTCCTGTTCTTAGTGAATAGACCACCGAATCGTATGCATCTTTGAGGTTGATGCATGCCATGTGACCATTTTACAGGAAGCTCCTATAAAACAGTTGTTAGACCGTAACAAAATTGGCTGTTCTGAAAGTCTGTACTGCACAAATGAGTTAAACCTTGATGAAGTGTCATCCTCCATCTGTCACCTGTCTTGAAAGGCAATCCTGCCCATAATACTGGGCCTGCCTTGAAGACAACTCCGGTCCAGGTTCCAAGTCTGCTTGGAACCTATGTATGTTGTGCAGTAAACATAATCACATGTTATTATCTGTTTTTTAAAAACAGATCTGAAATTCATGTTATTGTAATTTTGAACAAAAACACAAGAGTAGAATTACCAACATGTAACTGGTCCACAATCCCTTGTTTCAGTAAACCCAGACCCACTTACCTCCATGGCTACCGGTGGTCTTGTGGTAAGCCCAAATGCCCCTTTTCTCTCCTTGATTGGGAGTAGGACTGGTAGGGAGTGTAGATTCCATGTTGGTCTGAAAAACTCATCATATTGAGCCTGCCTTGTAGGACAATTCTGGCCATAACTCTGAGTCTGCCTTGAAAGACGACTGATCATATTTCCGTGCCCAGCTTTCAAGCTACCACCAGCTTCAGTGAACCGCTTACCCCCTACGGTGGTGTGGGGGTGTGTTGTCGCCTACTATTGAAGTTTTGCTTGTCATTGGTACCTTAATTGGCCCGACAGCTTTTGCTTCCTTCTTCTGGTCTTACCTGAAGAGAGGATTCAGCGGCTGGTTTCTCCAAAGTCACCCTGATAGCGCTGTTCCCTTGCCGGCATTTGTAGCGTGCGGATATTCCGCCAACTGCTGGCTCTTGAGGCCATATGCATGTGCTTCAGTATGTTCATACTTTAAATTTGAGATCAGTTACCTACTGATCACTCACACTCCCCTCCACTGAGAGTGAAATTTGTAGGCAGCCCTGAAAACATGTGCTGCCGCAGGCCCCTGAGGATACCTGCGCTGACATGGCCCCTCCAGCGGATCTAAATGAGATTCTTGCTTTGGGTCAGACTGAAACTGACCATGAATGCTCCTCTCCTCAGAGCAGGAGACATTTGCTAGATCTCCATCCAGGGAAGCACCCAGTGGAAACTTGATGATTGCAGAAGTACTTATTTTCTTTTGTTTGTATGGAAGCTTATTATTCATTTTATGTAAAGCACTTTGGTGTCAATGCGAGTTAACTTAAACAGTGCTATATAAGTAAAACTTACTTACTTACTTCCTTTCTTCTGTTTGTCCCCGGGAAGGTTTCCTTCCCCCCCCCCCTGCTTTTGAACTCTGATTCAGAGTGGTTTCTTCCATATGTACTTCCCCCTCCAATGGGGAAGACATTGGGCTGCCCCATGTGCGAGGCTCCCGGCACTGCTGTAGGCCCCGGGCTGACACAGCTCCCTCCTTTGGAGCAGGTCATTGTTGGAGCAACTTCTCCAAAAGTTGCCCCATGTGGGAGAGTCGTCCTCAGACGCTCTCCGTTGAGGGAGGGTATCCCTCTTCCCCGGACTCATCTGAGTCAACGGGTTTGTCAGACTTGCGGGTGGTTTACGTCCCCCGGGACCACCAACGGAGCTCCTCCTCCTCCCGAAGTCTCCTGCCGGTTCTGCCGGCGCTAATGTTGGGAAACAAGACCGTCGCCCGCTACTGGAAATGCTGCGGTCTTCGGCAGCCAACTTCCCCGCGGACCGTCTCCTCGACATCTGGGCTCTGAAACTACAAAAAGCTTCAAGCCTGAAAGAACGCAGGTAAGTAATTCAACTTGCTTACCTGCCCATCCCGACGGGCTGGAAGGACACAGTGCCTCTGCCAGTCTGTCGCGCGCGTTGCGTTCAGACGTAATGACGCGCACGCAGGCGGACGGTCCTTCTTCACGTAGTCACTCACGTGACTCCGAAGTAAAATAGCCCATTATCTGTTATTTGCACTTGATCAGTTTATTTACTCATATGTGTATATATTTATATAATGGTATATGGACACACTGATCTGTTCTGTAGTCATGCCTACTATGTTCTGTTGTGCTGAAACAAAGCAAGAATTTCATTGTCCTATCAGGGACACATGACAATAAACTCTCTTGAAACTTGAATCTTGAATCTCCTCTCTACTCTCTCTACGCCAATGACTGCACCTCCACAGACACCTCTGTCAAGCTTCTTAAGTTTGCCGATGACACAACCCTGATTGGACTGATCCAGGATGGGGAGGAATCTGCCTACAGACAGGAAGTGTCACAGCTGGTGTCCTGGTGCCATCGCAACAACCTGGAGCTCAATGCTCTTAAGACAGTGGAATTAATTGTAGCCTTTACGAGAGCTCCACCTCCCCTTACCCCCCTCACCATCAACAACACCACAGTCACATCTGTGTAGTCTTTTAAATTCATGGGAACCATCATCTCCAGGGACCTTAAGTTTGTGGCTTCCATTGACTCCACAGTCAAAAAGGCACAACAGAGGATGTACATCCTACGGCAGCTGAGGAATCACAATCTGCCACAGGTAATGATGGTCCAATTCTACACGGCCATCATAGTGTCTGTTCTCATCTTTTCCATCATGGTCTGGTTTGGCTCAGCCACCAAGCACGACAGCTGCAGCAAATCGTCCGATCAGCAGAGAAGGTTATTGGCTGCAACCTTCCCTCCATTGATGAACTGTACACTGCAAGGGCCAGGAAGCGAGCGGGCAAGATCATCTCTGATCCCTCTCACCTTGGCCACAAACTCTTTGAATCACTTCCCTCTATCAGACTTCCCGTGAAAACTTTCTTTACGGCCTTTGTTGTAGCAAAATCCCCCTCTTTGCAAACATCAATGCCCTTTTAGGCTGATTCAAAATAATTTTCTGTTGCTCTCGCCAACTCACCATTTTCAGTTCTTGAACAATGTATTGCAGCTTTCTTTGGGTCACCTTGCTGATCTTAATGTTTGTTTGGATCACCCATTTTCCACCACAAAATCGAACTGGCATAGAGAAGATAATATCCGCTGGAATATTGAACTCACCTAACACAGGGTTAAATGGTGTAGATTAGTGCACATCTTATAACAGTAAGTAAATATCTCAGTCTTAGAAAATGTAGATAATTTGAAGGTGTTCAATTCCTCTCATAGCGCACTGCTTCACATATTTGTGCAAGAAAAAATGCTTGCATTTACATGGTACCTTTTGCAATCATAGGACACACCATACACAATAGCATAATTGTTGAAGAGTGTTCACTGTGGTAAGATATAATCTAATTTGCATGCAACAAGTCCTGAAGCAGGAAATGGCTTAATCATCTGAATTTATGATGTTAACTGAGGGAAAGAGGGAAAGTCCAGCTACTCTTCTTCAAATATGAAATAAAATGAAATTAAACTTGACATGAGAATTTAGATTTCCAGTTAGATAATAATAAAACTAATTTGTTCACCTTATTACACGTTAGAACAATTAAAATCCCAGTATAGATCTTGGAGCCAATAATGCATGCAATATTGATTGTCTGCTATAAACATATTGTGGCAGCTCCCAAGGGTCGGGCCATCCTAACTGTCGAACCCCTCGGCACGGGAGGGGTTCAGTCTGGAGGCAGCCCTTAACCAGAGGGTTTAAAGGCAGGGGTTTGGGTGCCATCTTTCTCTCGTGTGGACTTCCCTACAACCGGGAGGAACACAAATAAAGGTGCCTCTCGAAATACCTGACTCCTCTCTTTCGTTTCAAGACCTACGCACCACATTGGTGACCCCGACGCTCCATTGTCGTCATGATGGAGAAAGAAGAACGCCCTACCACCTCACAGGCCGGCCAGGCCCTGTCTCTGGACGTGGTCTCGATAAAATTGCCCACCTTCTGGACCACCCGGCCGCACATCTGGTTCCAGCAAGCGGAGGCCCAATTCAACCTGCGGGGCATCACAGTCGATGCCACCTGCTTCTATTACCTGGTGGGGGCCCTCGACCAGGACACAGTCGAAGAGGCCATGGACTTCCTCGCAGCCCCCCCCGGCCACCGATAAATACCTCGGACTTAAGGAACTCCTGCTCCAGATTTATGGACTCAGCAGGATGGAGCGTGCTGCTAGGCTCCTTCATATGGAGGGCCTAGGCGACCGACGGCCATCTAGCCTCTTAAATGGGATGGTTGCTCTCCTGGATGGGCACACACCGTGCCTGCTGTTGGAGTATACTTATCTCCATCTGCTGCCGGCCTACATCCGTCTTCAGCTCACGGACGCCTCCTTCACTGACATCAGGGCCCTCGGGAGGCGCGCCGACGCGCTGTGGATGGCGTGCCCTGATGACGTCAACGCGCTGGCCATCAGCAGAGACGGGGATGCACTGAGGACGACGCGCCCTGATGACGTCAACGTGCTGGCCGTCGGCTAGCGCACCGATGACGCCACCCCAGCAGCTCCCGATTTCCTCCGATGGGGCGGGGGAGCTGTGGAAGGAGTGACAGCTCCAGCCCGATGGCCCGTAAGATCGCCCCCCCCGCGGCTGTGTCGGGTACTGCACCTGCAGTCCAGCGCCAGCAAGCTGTAAGTGCCACCAACAGGAGCCGGCAAGCTCCAAGTACCACCTACATGAGGCGCTTGTGATACTACCATCAGCGCTGGGGATCTGCAGCACGACTATGCCGCCAGCTGTGCACGTTCCTGGGAAATGCCTGGGCCGGCTGCCAACAGTTCCCGTGGCGGCCGGCCAAATTCACCGCCTCTTCGCCTGGGATCGCCGCTCCGGGACCCGCTTCCTCGTTGATACTGGAGTGGAGCTCAGCGTCCTGCCCCTTTCGCTGGCCGACATTCGTACAGGTAAGCGGGTGCCCGGCCTCACCGCGGTGAATAGCAGCCCCATCCGCACGTATGGAGCGCACATGGTCCCGATTGTGTTCGGCTCCTGCCATTTCTCATGGCGGTTCACCATTGCTGATGTCTCCCAGCCGTTGCTCGGGGCCAACTTCCTCTGGGCGCATTCCCTCCTGGTGCACGTCAGGCGTCAGCGCTTGGTCAATGCCGCTACAATGGAGCCGATCAAGTTATGTTTGGATCAGCCGGTGGAACGCTCCCTGTCGTCCGTGGATTCCGACTTCGCACGGATCTTGGCTGCGTTCCCGGACATCCTGACCCCACAGTTTCGGTCATCGACCTCCAGTCATGGAGTGGTACATTTTATACAAACTACCGGCCCACCTATCCACGCACGAGCACGCTGACTACCGCTGGATAAACTGCGTCTGGCACGGCAGGAATTCCGCACAATGGAGTCCTTGGGGATCGTCCACCCTTCCAGCAGCCCATGGGCGTCCCCACTCCACATGGTCCCTAAAGCAAGCGGGGGCTGGCGACCTTGTGGGGATTACCGATGGCTGAATGCCGCAACAACAGCGGATCGATACCCCGTACCCCACATCCTGGACTTCACCGCCCATTTGGCTGAGGCTACAATATTTTCAAAAGTGGATCTGGTACGGGGTTATAATCAGATCCCGGTCTACCCGGATGATGTACCCAAGACGGCGATCATCACGCCATTCGGACTTTATGAGTTCACGCGGATGCCGTTCGGCCTCAAGAACGCTGTGCAGGCTTTTCAATGCCTAATGGACGGGGCGTGTCGCGACCTCGATTTTGTCTTTGTTTACCTGGACGACATCCTCGTGGCCAGCAACTCGCAGCAGGAGCACGGCGCCCACCTCTGGCAGCTCTGTCAGTGGCTCAGCAAGCATGGTTTGGCTATCAACCTCGACAAGTGCAGTTTTGGGGTAAGTGAGATCGACTTCCTCGGCCACCGCGTGACTTCGCAAGGCGCGGTTACCCTGCCGGACAGGGTCGACGCCATCCGTCTGTTTCACCACCCACGCACGGTGCGCGGCCTGCAGGGGTTTGTCAGCATGGTGGCATTTTACCATTGTTTCGTGCCATCCGCAGCCCACATCATGCGGCCGCTGTATCAACTTCTGGCAGGTGGGCAGCATAAGAAAGTTGAATGGACCCACGAGGCAGTGGCAGCATTTGGCGGCGCGAAGGAGGCCCTTGCTCGGGCCATACTGCTGGTGCACCCATGGGAAGATGCCCCGACTGCTCACGGTGGACGCCTCGGAGTCGGTGGTTGGTGCCGTGCTGGAGCAACTGACGGGCGGATGTTGGCATCCCCTCGCCTTCTTCAGCCGACACCTCAACCGCGCGCAGACCAAATACAGCGCGTTCGATCGCGAGCTCCTGGCTCTGTACCTGGCAGAGCGCCACTTCCGCTACTTCCTGGAGGGCCGCCCGTTCACCGCCTACATGGACCACAAGCCGCTCACTTTCGCCCTGGCAAAGGTCTCCGACCCCTGGTCCGCACGACAGCAGCGGCAATTGCCCTACATTTCGGAATATACTACATCTATCCGCTACGTGGATGACGCATTGTCCCGCCCCGCTATCTACGCCGTTTTCGAGGTGGCACCCGGAATTGACTATTCTGCCCTTGCAGAGGCACAGCTCACGGACGGTGAGATGCCCGCCTACCGGACTGCCATCTCTGGCCTCCGCCTTGAGGATGTCCCTCTCGGTCCTGGAGGAGCAACGATCCTGTGCGATGTATCGTCCGGTCAGCCACGCCCCATCGTCCCTGCCGCCTGGCGCCGGAGGGTGGTTGAGGTTATCCACGGACTGTCTCACCAAACAATCCGGGCGACAATGACACTAGTGGTCGCTCGTTTCATGTGGCAAGGTCTGCTCGCATTCCGTGCCAGACGCCGAAGATCCAGTGCCATGTCCGTGCGCCTCTCCAGTAGTTCAGTCTATCTCACCAGCGATTCGACCATCTCCATGTAGACATTGTAGGGCCTCTTCCGCCGTCCCGGGGCATCACCCACCTTCTCACGATGGTGGACCGCATCACGTGGTGGCCGGAGGCCATTCCGCTGGCCGACACTTCAACAGCAATGTGCGCTCGTGCGTTGTCCGCACACTGGATTGCTCGCTTCGGGGTGCCGGCACACATCTCCTCAGACTGGGGGCCACAGTTCACCTCCGAGCTGTGGTCGGCTATGGCTTGCTTGCTTGGGGTGCGGCTGCACCACACCACGGCTTATCACCCGCAAGCTAACGGTCTGGTGGAGAGGTTCCACTGGCAGCTCAAGGCAGCGCTGAAGGCGCGACTCTCCGGCCCGGACTGGATGGACGAGTTGCCGTGGGTCATGCTGGGCATTCGGACTGCTCCTAAAGAGGACTTGGCCTCATCATCAGCGAAGCTCATGTACGGGTCGCCACTCATGGTGCCCGGGAATTTAGTGCCATCAGTGCCGGGGCAGCAGGGAACGCCCGCATCCACCTTAAAGCGTCTTCGCGAGCGAGTTGGCAGGCTCGCACCCGTCCTGACGTCCCGCCATGGGACATTTCGCCCGCATTTGCCATCAGCCCTCCGGGACTGCCCATACGTTTTCCTACGCCGTGATGCCCACCGGACACCGCTCCAGAGGCCGTACGAGGGCCTGTTCTGGGTGCTGGAACACGGGCAGACGACTTTTGTGCTGGACATGGGGGGCCGGCCAGAGGCCATGTTGATTGACCGGTTGAAGCCGGCACACCTGGACATTGACCAGCCGGTGCTGGTTGCCCAACCTCAGCCTCGAGGGCACCCCCCTTCACGGCTCCCTCCGCCTGTCACTCCACCTGTCCTCCCGCCGATCCCTCGACCTATCCCTCAACCTATGCCTCCGCCAGCCCCACGATCGGCTGACTTCCGCACTCAGGCCGGCTGGGTCGTGCGCCCGCCGGTGCGTTCTGTGTCTCGGGTTCTGGGGGAGGGGGGAGTCCTGTTGCGGCTCCCAAGGGTCGGGTCATCCTAACTGTCGAACCCCTCGGCACGGGAGTGGTTCAGTCCAGAGGCGGCCCTTAACCAGAGGGTTTAAAGGCAGGGGTTTGGGTGCCATCTTTCTCTCGTGTGGACTTCCCTACAACCGGGAGAAACACAAATAAAGATGCCTCTCGAAATACCTGACTCCTCCCTTTTGTTTTGAGACCTACGCACCACTATATTTTCATTCTTTGCATCCTTTATTTCCTTTCAGCCATGGAATACTGCTTTTAACACCTTGATCTTTCTCTTTGACGTGTGCCATCATCCTCTGCCTGTTCCACTGTTGAGGCCTTGGTTGAATTGCTCTTTGTCAGAGACCTCCCCCTCAACCTTACAGCCATGGGTGGCCCTACCAGGAGCATAGGTCCAGATGGCATTTCTCTCAGGATCTCAGGACCACACAAGCTTCTCCACCACGACAAGGTGACAATCCACAGAGGGGTAGGGCGAATAAAAGCAACAGAACACACAAAATACATTTTAACATAAATATCCACCACAGTGACTCCTTCACATTTCTCACTGTGACGGAAGGCGAAAAAAAGTTATATCTATCCCTTCTTTGTTCTCCAGTGGATGGGGGCCTCTAACCTTCCATTGACAGGATGATCTTACTCCCATAGCCGGCAGCGGGTTTCCTCATCGGGGCGATCAAACATCTCCATCGGGGGAGAATCTCAGCTCCCCATGCCGGGCGAGTTGAACGTCAGGCGGCTTTTGGAGCTTCCCGACGTCGGTCTCTTACCTGAGACTGCGAGATCCTGATGTTAAAGTCCGCAGGCTGCAGTTGGAGCGTTGATCCCAATCCATGCCCGCAGTGGGGCTCAAAGTCAGTCCCGAGCAAGGCCTCCAACTCCACAATATTAGGCTGCAGAGCGACCGGAGATACGATCCGGAAAACAATTGCATCTCGGCAAGGTAAGAGATTGAAAAAAAGTTTCCCCTGCCCCCGCGCTCACCCTTCACAAAAAACAAACCAGAGAACATTAACACAGACTTTATAAACACTAAAAAATACAAAAAAAACTAAAAGGACAGACTGTAGGAAAGGCTGCCATCGAAGGGCCATCCGGTGGAGGTGGCGATAGAGTGCCATGATAGATTGGCTTTAGCTTGATTGGATTAGACAGTAAAGGTCAAATTGGCCCCCTACCCTTAATTCCAGTTTGGAAATATAGAAATAATTGGATATAAGACAGAGGTGCACCAAAACCACTAAGGCTTGTACTGGTAAAATAACTATCTAGATATGCTTTAACACGTCAGCAGTGTAGAAAGAGAAGAGCAAACTGGAGGGAAAGATAATTTTTAAAGCGTGTAACTCACCTTTGCTGATAACTCCAAGAGACAGTATCTCCCCTGGTGGTGAATCAAAGTACCAGTACTTCAAGACTTTGTATATTGCAATGGCCAAGGAAGAACCTATAGGATGTTTTATTATCTGCCGAAGTGTTGTTCGGTGAGAATGTACTGCTTCCTGGAATTCGGTCTCTATCCATTTTCTGTAAAGTAAAAGTTAATGCAAAAATAATACATGGCACTGGTGTAAAAATTTCCCAATAATTATATCTAACAATTGAGGCCAATTGACAAATCATGCAACAATGTAGTTATATAAGAAGATTTAAAGATTGGTGTGTTTTATATGGGGGAAGATATGACATAATAACTGTTTATAGAGATCATCAAATCAATTAATTATGCAACTTACCAAATACATTCCAGACCTACCAGTAAATAAAACAGATTCACCTCTTTGTCACCCTCAATAGTCCTTATGCATGGTCGTCCGAAGGGGGGGTGGGTGCACTGGGAAATCGCCCGGAATTCTGGCTCCGGCTGCTGGGGGAGAAACAAATGCGCCCATCCGCACCTGCGCAGTTGGGTAAGCGACGCAAAATGGCGCCGTCTATCCGCGCATGCGCAGTGGGCCCGGGCGGGATCAGACTGCCATTTGTGCTTCACCCATTGAGCTCGATGCCTCGCGTCTACTCCAGGTAAGTAGTGGGAGGGGGGGGGTGCGGTGTCTGCACGCCTTTTCCAGCGTTTCCATCCGCGGCGTCCGAGCCTTGCCATCGGCCAGCCTGGCGACCAGGAGCTCGTCCTCCCGTTGCCGGGCGGGAGTGGCTGTAACCCCACCACCAGATGCCGCTGGTGGGCCCGCATCACCTTCATATTCACCCCCCCCCCCCTGAAAGAGGAGGGATGTGAGAGGGGGGAGAGGAGAGAGAGAGTGGGTAAGGGTAGGGGGAGAGAGATGGGGGAAGGGAGAGGGAAAGGGGAATATTTTAATGAGATTGTAAAATTGAGGTAGGTTTTAGAGCTATTATATTTTTTCCTCATGAATAATATCAAATAATATCAAACAATTTGAACTGCTTTCTTTGCCTTGATAACTATACTGAAAATTATGAATTCCAAAGTTTGTGACTCTTTTTGCAGCATATTTTTAATGTAATATGAATATTACAAAAATCTGCATGTTTTCATGGTCATCATGTATCTGTCTGCAGTAATGCAGCAGTCCGTTGATGATGTTGCTGCTGTGGAACCTAGGCAGAAGATGGAGTTGGAAGATCTCCTTGGTGCAGTAAAAAACAAACGTTTTATGATTCTTTATCATAAAATTCTATTACAAGAATTGTGAAAAATTCACATATGTGCAGGCTATCAGTAAAATATTAAAAAACAAGCTTCATACGGGCCTGTTATGTCACTACTTTGTACTCCAGTTAGTTGCAGGGCTGCCAGTGGAGAGGTTTTGTCCTATTTGCCAGAATTTCTGATGAAAAGTCCACAACCTGACACATTAAGATTTTTCTCTCCACAGATGCTAACTTCCCTGCTGAGTATCTTCATTTTTGGGTTATGAATTAAAACTCTAATTTTGAACAATTCAATTAATTATCTGCTGAAGAGAACAATCCCAGCTTTTCTGTCACTCAATGTATTATGAATCCCTCATCCTAAAGCTGTATGGGAGATGAAAAGGTTAAGGAAGCATTACTTGATGGTAAAGGATGTCGAAAATGAAGCAGATTTTGAGAAAATATATGTTAAGGGGTATGATGTCTGAAAATCCTTCTTCTTTCCAGTGGAGAGATCTAGGCCACACAGAAGATACAGACGTGTGCATAGAAATAAGAATGGTTCCAGAAACATTTCTCGACAATCTACAGCAGTACTTCAAAGAGCCAAGGCACTGGTTGACAACAGACCAATAGACATATAGGATGGCTTGAATTAAAGATATAATTAAAGATATAATAAAGATATAAATTACAACACGTATTTTTTGTTGTCAGTTCTCAATGGAAGGGAACAAACAGCATGGTAAAAACAGTTACAACTGGGCCAAGACAAGGAAGAGAGGAATGTAAAACAATTGCTAAATTGAATTACAGTTTGACAAACCCCCTAGATCTTACAGCCTGAATACCAGGGATCCATGCAAAATAACAGAGATATGAGCTGCTTTGGTTATAAGTTTGCAACATTTTCTAAATACCAGATAGGGCCCAGCAGATAGGATGATCACAAATTCAACTTTACAAATTGTGAAAGGACAGATAAAGATACACAGATTAACTTAAATTGTATTCTTGTGAAAATTGGTGGAGCCAATTTCATTCAAAAATAATTATTATTGCACAAAGTTTTCAGGGATTATTAAATCAAAATCTTAGAATCACAGATGTCCGTGTCAACCATTAAGTATCCCCATTATTACTTGTCCTATTTCCACACATCTTATCCAATGCCTACTGTGACGTGAGGTTTCAAGTTCTAATCTAGTATACCTATTTGAGTTAATTGAGAATATTATTAAAAAGATGAATAAATGGGGATCAGTGGATTTGGCCAAAAAAAAAAATGATAAGCCATGTAAAAATGTGCTTCTCATGATAAGAGTTCATGATATTTCGGGTAATGTATTAGAATGGAGAATTAGTTAACTGACCAAAAGAGTAAGGAAAATGGATCACTTTAAGTTGAGAAGATGTATTTAGTGGGATGGCATATGGATCCAAGTTTGTTAATGTTACAAAGTCAGATGGGAAAAACAGATTGTGAAAGACACACAAGGTGTAATCTGATCAGGGCCGGCCTTAAGCCGATTGGACCGATTGCTCCCAATTGGGCCCCGCGAATAAGGGGGCCCAGCGCCAGTAATTTACTCTCGGCTCGGGTAGATCTACCCCGGGTGGAGGGATGGAGAGAGAGCAGAGGGGTGGAGGGGGAAGAAAGGGGTAGATGGGGAGGGGGGTGTGAGGGGGAATGGAGAAGAGGGAGCGGGGGAGGTGGGCCGTTTGCTCACGGCAGCGCTCCCGCCCCTCCAGTCGCCGTGCTTCATGCACACAGCCCCGGCTCCACCCCTCTCTCTCCCTGGGGAGAAGCGGTGAACAATACATGGAGGGCCGGGGATTGGAGCAACGTTTACAAACATCGGCCTCAGCTCACATCCTTCCGCCCGGACCCCGGCATCCGCTCCCGCTGCCGGCCCTCTACCTCCCTTCTCTCCTTCCCTTCTTCCCTCCCTCCACTCTTTCCCTCCCCCCTTCCTCTCTGTTTTCCATTCTCTAATTCCCTCCATCCCTTCTTTCTCTCCTTCCCTCCCTCCTTTCTCTACTTCCCTCACTCCCTTCTGTCCTCCCTCCCTTCTCTCCTTCTCTCCCTCCCTCCCTTCTCTCCTTCCCTCCCCCATACACATAACGCAAAGACAACTAACACACATATCATGCACAGACAACTAACACACACAACTAAGTTAGGATGGGGTAGAAGCCCAAAGGGTAGGATGGGGCTGAAACCCAAAATGTAATGCCTGGACTGGTTTTTCACCAATGGTTATCGGTTTTCCAGGATCTATTTAATTAAATTATTATTTTTTTAATTTCACAGTCACTAAAACAAGTGGTATTGTAACTATGTACTTTTCAGAGGTGATCTACACATTTTGTTTGTTACTTGTAGGCTTACATGTATGCAATTTTATATTATAATGTAACTTAGATCTGTTTGGTCCATTAAGTCGCATGCACTTTTTAAGTGCACATTCTGATTACTTTCCATTCTACCATAGAGATATAAAGTCTATAATAGACTTTAATTATATTTCTATGAATCTACAGACCTTGGCTGGGAACCTGGGGCTCGCCAAAATGGTTCCTAATTGGGCCCCGCAACTCCCAAGGCCGGCCCTAAATTTGATATAGGGAGGTTACATGAATGGCCAAAGAGATTACAGATGGCATAAAAATATATTACATTTTAGATTAGCCATTTTGATAGGTGGAATAAGCAAGCAGAACATTATTTCAATTGTGTGAGACTCATGAATGTAGGCGTTAAGATCTGAATGTTTTCATGAAAACAGAAGCGTAACTTGTAGGCATAGAAAGTAATTACAAAGATCCATGGAATGTTTTTTTGCCAACAGAACAGAACTCAAGAGGAAAGAAGTCTTGCTGTAACTGCATAAGGCTATGGTGAGACCAGAGCTAAATACTGTATTCAGTCTTGCCTTCATTATTTAAGGAAGCGTATCAGAGCCTGGGAGGTAATATAGGGAAGATTCATTGTTAATTTCAAGAATTAAGATAAATAAAACTAAATAAATTGACCCAAAACGGGGAGACACAAAAGACTGGAATTTTAAATATAATAACAGCAAGTCAGGCGACATCTGTGTTAGAAACTGGACAGATAGTATTTTAGGTCAGAACCCATCTTCCAATCTTCAGGTCTTGAACTTTCTGAATTTTGGAAAGTATGTAAAATGGCATGGGGGGGTGGAGCAAGAGAATGTTTCCCACGGTGGACTCTGTCAAGATAAAGAAATGCTTCTTTAGAACTATTTCTAATTTGAGTTAAGATTATTAATATTTAGAATTCTCTACCCAGGCAGATGGATATTGAAGAAAATATTCAGTGCAAACCTATTCTCTATCAAGAATCGTTTCTTACCTATCTTTGATTATCTCCATTACAGGGAGTGAAAAATCAGCTGGACCCCAGACTGCGCTTTCGTACCGATGAACACGTGCTTTGTGCAGGTCAATGTAAGTAGTTCTGCCGATGTTTCCCCAAACAATTATATTTTCCACGTCTATAGAACCAGAAGGTTGTTGGGGGAGTGTGGGAATGGAAGACAAAATATATTCATTATGTCCATAAACAAGCACGTTCGTTATATATAATATATATATTGTCAGAATTGATGTTAAAGATAAAGCTCAAATATAAGTGCGGCACGGGGGCAATGTGGTAGAGTTGCTGCCTTACAGTGCCAGAAACCTGGAATCAATCCTGACTATGGGTGCTTGCCTTTGCGGAGTTTGTACGTTCACCCCATGACCTGTGGAGGTTTTCTCCGGGATCCCTGGCCTCCTCCCACACTCCAAAGACATACTGGTTTGTAGGCTAATTGCATTGGTATAATTGTAAAATGTCATAGTGAGTGTAGGATAGTGTTAGTGTGTGGGGATCAGTGGTCAGTGCAGGCTCTGTGGCCCGAAGGGCCTGTTACTGCGCTGTATCTCTAAACTAAACTAAAATAAATATTACCAATTAAATAATTATGCTAATCTAAAACAGCTGATATTCTAATTTATCAGTACCTAAATTATTGGACATTTTGAAAAATATAAAATTCAGGAGTTATTTGTAACTTCTAGGAAACAAAGCTGTCCTTGCCTCCAGTCCTTGCCTGGAGAACACGAGAAAAGCTGCAGGCCCTGGTGGTATCTCGGGGCGAGTACTCAAGTCCTGTGCTACGCAGCTAGCCCCAGTGCTCACTACATTATTCAACCTCTCCCTGGACAAGTCCGTGGGTCCTGCCTGCTTCAAAAAATCCATCATTGTACCAGTACCAAAAAATGCCTCCCCAGCCTGTCTGAATGACTGCCGTCCGGTGGCCCTTACCTCGGTAGTCATGAAATGCTTTGAGAGGCTGGTGAAGAAACACATCTGCGCCTTCCTCCCTCGGAACATGGACCCGTTGCAGTTCGCATACCGTCCGAACAGATCCACGGACGATGCGGTCTCCCAGGTCTTGCACACCGCTCTCTCCCATCTGGACAGCCAGAAGGGGGGCTAAGTGAGGATGCTGTTCATAGACTACAGTTCAGCCTTCAACACGATAGTCCCCACCAGACTGGCCGGGAAGATAATGGAATTGGGGCTCAACACATCCCTGTGTGCCTGGGTCCTGGACTTTCTCACCGCCAGGCCCCAGGAAGTCAAGATGGGAGGGAATACATCGAAGTCCCTCACCCTGAGCACAGGATCGCCCCAGGGTTGCGTCCTCAGCCCCCTATTGTACTCCCTATACACACATGACTGTGTGGCTAGGTACAGCTCCAACTCAATAATTAAGTTTGCTGATGACACTGTGGTGGTGGGCCTGATCTCAGACAACAATGAGAAGGCCTACTGGGAGGAGGTGGCTGGTATAGCACTCTGGTGCCAGGATAACAGCCTCCTCTTGAACATCAAAAAAACGAAGGAGCTGATCAAGGAATTTAGGAGGGTACATCATCCGAGGACGTACACTCCATTGAGGATAAATGGGGACCCTGTGGATAGGGTGAACTGTTTTAAATATCTGGGAGTCCACATCTCCGAGGATATGACATGGGCATCACATGCCTCAGCACTCGTGAGTAAGGCAAGGCAGCGCCTTTACCACCTCAGGCAATTGAGGAAATTCAGAGTGTCTCTGAGGATCCTCCAGTGCTTCTACGCAGCGGCGGCGGAAAGCATCTTGTCCGGGAACATTACCATCTGGTTTGGGAATTGCTCTGCCAAGGACAAGAAGGCTCTGCAGAGAGTAGTGCGTTCGGCCGAACACACTATGGGAACTACACTTGCCCCCCTGCAGGAACTATACATCAGGAGGTGCAACTCCAGAGCCAACAATATCATGAGAGACCCCTTCCACCCCTGCAACGGACTGTTCCAGCTGCTACGGTCAGGCAAACGCCTCCGTTGCCATGCGGTGAGAACGGAGAGGTTGAGAAGGGGTTTCTTCCCAGAGGCCATTCGGACTGTAAACGCCTATCTCACCAGGGACTAACTCTACTGAACATTTTTCCTTCCATTATTTATTATGTAAAAGAATATGTGTGTTATGATTGTGTTTATAGTTTGTTTGGTTGTTTGTCTTTTGCACAAAAGTCCGCGAGCATTGCCACTTTCATTTCACTGCACATCTCGTATGTGTATGTGACAAATAAACTTGACTCGACTTGACTTGACTTGACTTGACTTGACTTGCCTCCATACACTTCCAGTAAGTGTTAGATGAGCATGGACTGAGACGTGATAATTGACATTCATGCCACACAAGTGCCAGCAATGGGGATTGCTGGTCGGCTCGGTGGGCCAAAGGTCCTGTTTCTGCGCTGTATCTCTAAACTAAACTAAAATAAGAAATAGGAATTAAATAGTTATGCTAATCTTAAAGCGGCTGATGTTCTAATATATCAGTACCAAAATTATTGGGCATTTTGAAACCACCAATGGAGTGGAGGCAATGGAGGGAGGAGTTTGAGCTCTATGGTGAATTGAGCATGGCAGGGAAGGATGAGAAGACAATGAGGAAACTGCTCATGTATCTAGTTGGACCGCAAGGGAGAGAGCTAGACCAAATGCTAGAGACACGGATGCCAGAGGGCAACGTACAAGAAGTTACGCTAGAGCAGGCTCTCGATGCTTTCGAACAGCATTCTCAACCCGTGAGGAACGAGACCATCGACAGGTATAGATTCTTTACAAGGAGCCAAGAAAGAGGGGATACTTTTGATTCGTTTTTAATAGAACTGAAGCTCTTGGCAGCTCATTGCGGTTTCAGAGAGTTGAAAGATTCACTGATACGTGATAGAATAATATGCAGCATAAGAGATGACATGCTGCAGGAGAAACATACTACTCCGAGAAACCTCACTTGCCTCAGTGTGTGAAGGCATGCCAGGCTTCGGTGCTTGCCAAGGCCAGATTTGATGTCCTGTTAAATGACCAACGACAAGATGTCTGTGCAGTGAGACAAGAGATACCAGCTAACCATACAGTGCAAATACTGCGGATACAAACATGAGAGGAGGAAGGAGAAATGTCCGTCATATGGCCGGGAATGTTTCAAATGCCATTTTGCATCACAATGCATGGAAAAGCAGGTGCAACAGAAGAAAGAAAAGAAAGGAAAAAAACCTGTGCATGCAGTGGTGGAAGTGGAGAGTTCCAGTGATGAGTATGATGACAGTCAAGATGATGATGGAATTCACACAATGGAACTGCAACCCGAAGAAGGAAAAGCGGAATGTTGAGGAGACTCAATTCCCAAAGAAAATCTTTGTGACCATGATGCTGAAAGGGAAGGAAGTAAAATTACAGATGGACAGTGGAGCCACATGTAACATCATTCCCAAGATGTATGCAAAGGATGTGAATGAAACCAAGCAAGTATTGTCGATGTACAACAATACGACAGTGGTGCCTCTTGGGAAAGGCAATGTGAGACTAGTGAACCGAAAGAATGGAAGGAAATACAAAGTAGAGTTTGTAGTCCTCGAGGAAGACTGCATTCCAATCCTGGGAAGCAGGGCAGCCCAGCAGATGGGGCTCTTCTCAGTGCGTAAAGTGAACATAATGACATTGAATGGCAGTGAAATGCCTCTGAGAAAGGAAAGACTGATGGCTGAGTATGCTGATGTGTTTGAAGGGTCGGGTAAATTTGAGAGCAAGTACCATTTGCAGGTAGATGACAACATAATGCCGATGATCCATCAACCACAAAGAGTCCCTGCAGCCTTACGGAGTAAGCTGAAAGAGGAGTTAGGCAGACTAACAGAAGCTGAAATAATTGCCCCAGTAGAGACCCACATTCCATCGGTATCCAGCCTTGTGTGTGGAAAAGCCCAATGGAAAGTTGAGAGTGTGTTTAGACCCGAGGGATCTGAACAAGGGGCTGAAAAGAAGTCATTACCCAATGACGACGATTGAAGATGTTCTCACAGACCTGAATGACGCCAAGGTCTTTAGCACATTTGATGCAAAGAATGGGTTTTGGCATGTACTCCAGTTGAGCCAGTACTCAGATACTATGATCCAACCAAGGAGCTGACAGTACAGGCCAGCGCGTCAGAAACTGGACTTGGTGCGACGCTGATGCAGGAGGGCCATCCAGTTGCCTATGCCAGCAGGGCCCTGACGGATGCGGAGACCAGATATGCACAAATAGAAAAAGAATTGTTGGCAGTGGTGTTTGGTCTAGAGAGGTTCCACGTGTATATGTATGGAAGGCCAGTAAATGTGCAGTCAGACTGTAAATAAGCAAAATATAAATTTCAAGTCCATCTTTAATCAGTACCCATATTATAACAGTACAGCAGGTCGTTGGTTGTTAGTACATCGTGACCGGTTCCAAGACTGACAAATGTAGGAAGTGGGTGTTAGTATGAATCATACAGTAGGATGGGGTTAGTGATGCTATTTTACTATGATTGGCTTTCATGCATATACCAATCTACATCCTTCCCCGTAAAGAGTGAATATGGTTAAACATACATGTCGCAGGAATTCAAACATACTGTATCTGCCAGGCGGTCTACTAATACGGCCCGAACGCGTAAGGACCAAGCCCTCTCCCCCTTCGCCAGAAAGATTAAAAGGAGGTGGTGAACCCGGAGGTGAGAAAGCAGCAGGGGACACCCGTGGTGACCGACAGGGGGAGCATGTGGGAGAGATAGTTTTGTGGTTAGTCATAGCCACCGGTCGTGGTAGGGTTATGGACATGCTGGAACTGGTGGTGGATGCGGCAGCAGGCGGCTGGAACAGTAGAGGTGGAGCAAAAGGATCAGCTGGTGGCGGATATGGTTCTTTCACAGCCAGCAAGTATTGGCAGCTCCGACAGTACAGGGAGCCATCAATGTCAACAAGGTAAGATTGTGGTTCTTCAGCCAGGCCAACAACGTAACCCAAACGGGAATGCCCACAGAAGTTTGCAAACGAACGAATTGGCCCGGTAATAGTGGTTTAAGTGGTTTGCAGGACTCGTCATGCGATCGTTTCTGTATGTCATGTTTCCCCTGGATGTGCTTCTGGATCGTAGCTGGCTTCAGCACCTGTGGCACCAGCTTCTGTTGGGCAATCGGAATCGAGGTCTCGTTGTCCTGGACATGTGTCGCTGGGCCAGCGAGGCCAGGATCCCGTCTCTAGCAATGTTCCTGAGGTTTAAGGGGTCGAGATACACATCTGACTTGGCTAGGTGGATGCATTCCATTAGCTGTTTACCGCTTCTGACAGCTCATTCTGCGAGCCCGTTATTTTGTGGGTATTCAGGGCTGCTCGTGACGTGGTGGAAATTCCATCGGCTGGCAAAGTGTTTGAAGGCATGACCGGTAAACTGTCTTCTGTTGTCGGTCTGCAAACGGACGGGTGTGCCGAATGTGGAGAAGTGTTTCTGTAGCTTTTGAATGACCATCTCTGATGTGATAGAAGGCAGTAAATCGAGTTTGAACCAGTTAGAATAGGAGTCAACCAGGACTAGAGCAGTGCTGGTGGAGGCTGTTGCAATAAGGGTTGTCTCTGTTGGTGCGGTACCAGGCTGTTGCAAATGGGGAAAGAGGCTGTCCTGTCCCGTATGTACTTGACCATGTTGGGCCAGTAAAACATGTTCTGCACGTGGGCCAGCATGGCATCGGTGCCTGGGTGGCCGCTGTGTGCCTCTTTGTAGTATTCGCAACGTAGAGATAAGGGGATCACGACTTTGTTGCCCTTAACTATGACACCGTCCTGTATTACCAGTTCACAGACTAAGAAGACCAGCTGGTGTGCTGGATTGCCTGTCTGGCCAGCCTCTTTTGATTATGGATGAGAGAAGCTGGAGGGTGGCGTCAGCGGCTGTGTGTTCGATTAAGCGGCGCAATTGTTTTGTGGGAACAAAGTCAATGCTGAGAACCGTAAACTCGTCCCGTTCGTAGGGGTGTCATTCGTTGGATGCCCGTGGGGCGCGAGAGAGAGTGTCAGCAAGGAGCATGTCTTTACCCTCCTTGTAAACAATTTTAAAGTCAAATCGCTGTAGTTGCATCATCATGCGCTGCAGACGTGCAGATGTTGCGTTGTATAGGCTTGTCTCATGAGGATGGTCACTAGGGGTTGGTGGTCTGTCTCGACCGTGAAAACATTTCCAAAGATAAAGTTCTTGAATTTGGAATAAGCAAAGACCACAGCTTGCAGCTCCTTCTCGATTTGCGCATAGCGCTGTTCAGTGTCGGTCATGGTGCGGGAGGCAAAGGAGACAGGGCGTAAAGTTCCATCGGCAGAGGTTTGAAGGCAGGCTGCGCCATGTCCGAATCGTGAGGCATTGCAGGTAACTGTCACAGGGCGCTTCAGGTCGAAAAATGTCAAGGTGGGGGCACTGGTCAGCTTCGAGTTTTGGTGTTGCTGGAACCAGGACCAGGCAGTATCATTTCGAGTCAGTTGTCTCAGAGGCGAACTCAGTTCACTGAGGTCAGGTATGAATTTTCCCAGATAGTTCACCATACCCAGGGATCGCTGCAGGCTGAGCACATCGGTGGGGGCTGGCATCTCTGTGATGGCAGCAGTTTTCTTCGGATCCAGCCTGACACCATCAGGAGTGAACACATGTCCAACATAGATGACCTCTGGAACCCTGAACGTGCACTTGTTAGGGTTGAATTTCAGGTTGATCTGACGTGCCCGGTCCATGATAAGCTTTAGGTTGTTGTCATGCTCTGCTGTGTCTTTGCCATAAACCAAGATATTGTCTACGATGATGGCACACGGGAGGCCCTGGAACAGTAGTTCACTGGCCGAGCTTATGCCGAATGGCATTCTTAGAAACTTGAATCTGCCAAATGGAGTGGCAAAAGTGGCGATGTTGTTGCAGCAGGCCCAGCATTCCGGAGCTTCAACTATGACGATCCCAGGTAAGGCATCACCCGCTCTGCGGTGAATCCAGCGCTGCGCCGCCGCTGCTGGAGCTCTGGTCCGGGTCCCCGGGAGGAAAGGCCGCTCCAAACCAGATGGTAGGCCACGAGAGGGGGGCGAGGACGCGACTCAGAGAATAGTCACGTCCTCACCAGGAAATGGCTGTGAAATGGTTTCTCCCTTACCCTACCTCCCTCCCCCACATAGAAAAGCTAAATAAACATACTTTTAAAACTAACTATGTTTGTTTACCTCACTGACTATTTCTAACCCCCCCTCAAAATTCCTTTGACAGGTTGAATAGAAATGCCCCCGATCTCATTGTTTTATTAATTGAACACGTAGATGAACATCCTCAAGGAGTGTAATCAGATGGAAACCAATTTAGATGCGATGTTTAAGAGCTTGTTTAAAGAAGGGGCATATTTTAAAGGAGTGACAGAGATACTTGCAGGGGAATGTGTGAGGAGGTTATTATTGTCTTTAGTTTGAGCTTGAACCAGGACATCTGAAGATTCAAAGGTTAATATAGTAATTGTGCTGATACTGACTCCAACTAACCACGTAATGAATATCATCCATTCCGGAGGTTTTATTTTTCTGATGCCATTTAAACTTCACTTGGATTTCAATCACTTCAATGTAAAAGTAATTGGGAATGGGGAGCATTGGAACAAACATTTGCCCTGAAAATATTGGGGGTGAAATTGACTTCAGGACAGTTTGTTAGGAAAATGAAGAATGTATTGGACTGTATTTTGTTTAAATGCATTAGTGCCACCTGTTGGAAGTTCTGGTATAGCAGCCTTAAGTGTCATTTCCTATTAGACAGGAAGTTGTCATATACAAGGAAGTGCAGCTCAGAAAGGGTAACCTCATGGTGTTTAGACAGTGTAATTCACCGGTGTTTACTCTGCTGCCATCCTTCCTCACAGAGTTTGTTAGACGCATTGTCTGTAAGTAATTATGTTTATTGACATCATCTTTATATGTTATGAATGTTATTGAGCAGGATTGTGATTATTAACAAAGGTTTAAGAATGTTTCATGTGTCCTGGCTGGTTTCTCGCATACTAGCACTGTGTTTGGTGGTGGCATCCTCGTTTGTGTTCCTATAATAAACGTACAACGTAACTAAACCCTATGTTGTTTCTTTTTGTGCTTATATGTTACAGTTTCACAGTTGAATACAGTAAAGCATCAAACAACAGCTCGTCTCTACTCGTCTTTCTTGGATCAATTGTTTAGCTTGCTGGATAGCTGGATAAGGATATTCAGCGAGTCCAGTATAGTGAAAAGACAGCAACACAACAAGCTGTGCTACAAGCTGGCTCACATCATCACATTGTCCATCCACTCCATGGCAACAGGCAACCAAGACAACGCTTCACAGAATGAAGTCAAGTCTCTCGGCGTTCGTTCTTATCGCTCTTCAGCCAGTTCCCGTTTCAGCATGGCCACCCTTAGGGCTCGGGCTAAAGCCAATGCAACTGAAACCAGAGCAGCATTCGCTCAGAGAGAGATAGAGATGAAGGTCGATGCTGCTCGGCTTCAGGCGACCTTAGAGGCCTTGCAGCAAGAGAAAGAGATGAAAGAAGCCATTGCAGAGGCCGACACCATCGAAGCAGGTTTATTAGCAGAACAAGGGTCACGTAATAGATCACCAAGCCCTGTTCACCCTCAAAACCAACACGAGCATACTCTGGACTACGTCATAGAGCAAGCCAGCATAAAGTCAAGCCAACATATCACCAATCATGATATTGAGATTGAAAGCATACTATTTGGTTCATTGCCGCTCACCCATCAGACCAAGTCTAATCTGGCCAGTACATTTCATAGGAGTCACAATCCCAGTAATGTCCAAGGAAGCATGGAGCCTAAATTGGAGGATAGAAAGCCAACTGCAACCTTTCTGCACAGTGGCTTTATCGACTCTCCTCGAGCCAACAATGATATTAATCCCACCACCATAGACCTCGCCAGATACCTTCTGCGCAGCCATATTGTTACAATGGGATTAACAGCCTTTAATGACAAGCCCAAGAATTACCGGGCTTGGAAATCTTCCTTCCAAAGCACCATAGCAGGCCTGTGCCGTTCACCCGGAGAAGAGTCTTTTGATAAAATGGCTTGGAAAAGAATCCTCGGAGCAGGCAACAAGAATTAAGGCTGTCAACATCAGATGTCCATCAGCAGGTTTGATGATGGTTTGGCAGAGGCTTGAAGAAACCTATGGTTCACCTGAGTCTATTGAGCATGCCCTCTTTACCAAGCTTGACAATTTTCCTAGGATCACCATCAAAGAGCCATACAAGCTATGCGAGCTCGGGGACCTTCTGTCAGAAATCAAAGCGGCAAAGTTAGATGGGTATCTATCTGGTTTGTCTTACCATGACACCTCCAGGGGAGTTGCACCGATTTTTGAGAAGCTTCCTTATAACATCCAGGAAAAGTGGACCACCTTTGGAGCTAATTACAAACTCCAGCATAACGTCCCTTTTCCCCCATTTAGAGTATTTGCCCGACTTTATCTGCTTGGAGGCAAAAACCAGAACTGACCCCAGCTTCAATCTCTGCTTCTCTCATCCAGCAATGGTCAAAAGAGAAAAATAGAGAGACATGGTAAAACTCTCATCTCCGTCCACAGGACACAAGCATCTCCAACAACTTCTGAGACACAGAAATCCCGTGACCCAGCCAAGCTGTGTCCCATTCATGCTAAGATTCATCCATTAAAGAAGTGCAGAGCCTTCAGAGAAGAGCCTGCAAGGCCGCAAACACTTCCTTAAGGAACATTCCATTTGTTTCCGCTGCTGTTCCTCCACAAGTCATTTCGCCAAGAACTGTAAAACAGAAGTGAAATGTACTGAGTGCGACAGTGATAGACACCTCTCTGCTCTATATTCTGGCCCAGCCCCTTTGAAGTCCAAGCCATCTCCTCCCACATCTGAGCATGGCGGGGAGGAAGATGTAGCGGTAAACCAGGAGATCACCTCCAGATGCACAGAGATGTGCAGTGAAGTGGTCAGAGCGAGAGCATGTGCTAAGATATCTCATCTCAGTTTATCCAGAAGGACGTCGTCAAGAGGCACGCAGGATGTACGCCATCTTAGATGAACAGAGCAACCGCTCTCTCACAAAATCTGAGTTCTTCAATATCTTTGAGATCAAAGGAAATCTTCAGCGATTTACACTGCGGACATGTGCTGGGCTCAAGCAGATTGCAAGTAGGAGAGCTTGCGGTTACATGGTGGAGTCTGTGAATGAGAAGATATTGCTCCCTCTTCCTCCGCTCCTAGAATGCAATCAAGTACCTAACAACCGTGCCGAGATCCCCACTCCTAATGCTGCGCGTCACCACAGCCATCTCAGACGCATTGCCAATGAGATTCCTCCACTGGATCCAAAGGCCGAAATACTGCTCCTATTGGGAAGAGATATTCTGCAGGTGCATAAAGTGAGGAAGAAAATTAATGGTCCTAACAATGCTCCATTCACCCAGAAGCTGGATCTGGGATGGGTAGTTGTCAATGATTCATGTCTTGGTGGAGCACATAGACCTACCCAAGTGAGCACCTACAAGACCTGCATTCTAGGAAGCGGTCGACCTACTTACCTCCCACCATGCACATGCCATGCTACAGTGAAGGAGAAGTTCACCTACTCACCTCTTTGTGAGGATGATCCAGAGTTGATGTCCATGGCCGGTCTACAGGGGACCACATGTGGACAGAACCTGGGGCAGTCAGTCTTCCGTCGTACTGCTAGTGATAACGATTTAGCACCATTATTTGATGACCTGAGGTTTCTCCACATTATGGATGACCAGTGTTACCAAGATAACTCAAATAGCTAGGTCGCACCTCTGCCGTTTCAGTCACCCAGGCAGCGTTTGCCCAATAATCTAGAGTACGCTAACAACAGACTTGCCTCTCTCCATCAGACTTTGGACAAACGACTACAGATGAAGACACACTATGTGGAGTTCATGGACAAAATGCTCAGCAGTCAGCATGCAGGGGTAGCCCCACCAC
Source organism: Leucoraja erinaceus (assembly GCF_028641065.1). NCBI lineage: Eukaryota > Metazoa > Chordata > Chondrichthyes > Rajiformes > Rajidae > Leucoraja > Leucoraja erinaceus. The sequence continues at coordinate 41,921,296 of NC_073383.1, forward strand.
TCAGAGTTGATCTCATCTCTCATTGTGTGTTGGTATCTTCTCTCATTCGGAGTCTACCATCCCAGAAAGCAAGACAAATTTGTGTGGTGTTTGACTACAGCACACCGTTTGAGGGTGTTTCGTTGAATTACCTGCTGCTCAAAGGGCCTGATCTCAACAACACCTTACTAGCTTTCCTTGCTCCGGTCACCATACAAGGCAAGCTGTTACTCAGGGAGCTCTCCAAGCAGGCTGTTGATTGGGATTCTTCTCTCCCCCAAGATATGGAGGCAGAGTGGATCAAGTAGAGGGACACGCTCCAGGATGAATTAGAGGGACTCGCTCCAGGATCAAGAGAAGCTACAGATTCTACGCCCCTACACCACATTCTCAAATTTGAGTATGCCACAAAAGGAGCTTAGTGTGTTCTCAGACGCATCAGTCAAGGCCATTGCCGCAGTTGCCTATCTGAGGGTCACCACCGAAGATGGAAAACTGGAGGTGGGCTTCATCTTTGGGAAAGCAAAGCTGGCAACCCAGCCAGAGCTCACATTTCCAAAAGAGTCGAGAAATACTTCCAGGATCAGAAGTGTACATGGGTATTCAATCCTCCCCATTCCTCCCACATGGTTGGTGCGTGGGAGGGGATGATTCGGTGTCGCCCGTCGTATCATCAACTACATGCTCCTCCAGATGGAGCAGCCCGCCTCACACATGAGGTCTTAACAACATTTATGGCAGAGGTCACAGCTGTGATTAATGCAAGTCCCCGCATCCCTATTTCTTCGGACTCAGAATCACCTTTCATTCTGACTCCAGCTACACTCTTGACTCAGAAGATAGGCATTCCCCTTCCTGCTCCTGGTGACTTTGGGAAAGGAATTCTTCTCAAAGAAGAGTGGAAGCGTGTTCAGAGCCTAGCGGAAACCTTTTGGAGCAGGTGGCCTCAGGAGTATCTTGTTACTCTGCAAAGCCGATGCAAGTGGTTGGACATAAGGCAAAATCTTAAAGAAAGAGAACATTGTCCTCCTGAAGGACAAATAGGCCAGAAGAAATGAGTGGCCCATGGCAATCATCTCAAAGACTTTTCCGAGTCAGGATGGGAAGGTTCAGAGAGTGGAAGTAAGAATCTTCAAGGATGGAAGCCAGAAGCTCGACATCCACCCAATCACTGAAGTGGTCCTCCTGTCTCTCGAGGACTCTGGGGATTAAATGGGAGATTTGCGTGGGGTCTGGGAGACCCCAGGCAGGGAGTGTACTGGACTGTATTTTGTTTAAATGCATTAGTGCCACCTGCTGGTAGTTCTGGTATAGCAGCCTTAAGTGTCATTTCCTATTAGACAGGAAGTTGTCATAAACAAGCAAGTGCAGCTCAGAAAGGGTAAACCGCATGGTGTTTAGACAGTGTAATTCACTGGTGTTTAATCTGCTTTCACCCTTCCTCACAGAGTTTGTTAGACGGAATGTCTGTAAGTAATTATGTTTATTGACATCATATTTATATGTTATGAATGTTATTGAGCAGGATTGTGATTATTAACAAAGGTTTAAGAATGTTTCATGTACTCTGGCTGGTTTTTCGCATACCAAACTGTGTTTGGTGGTGGCATCCTCGTTTGTGTTCCTATACGTATAACGTAACTAAACCCTATGTTGTTTCTTTTTGTACTGATATGTTACAGTTTCACAGTTGAATACAGTAAAGCATCAAACGACAGCTCGTCTATACTGGTCTTTATTGGATCAATTGTTTAGCTTGCTGGATAGCTGGATAGGGACATTCAGCAAGTCCAGTAACATGTGGTGTTCAATATAAGCAGGGTAATAAATCACTCTCTCATGATCCAGGCAACCAGTGTGTAAGTGTGTTATTCATTCTGCCATCCGGAATGTAACAAAATTGGCGATGAGGATGGGTTAGAGTTTGTGAACTCATCCTTTAAATACAGTGTAGGACTTATACATGCAGTATTGTTCAACATTTTAAACAGTAAATAAGGAGAGGTGTTGCAGTTGTTTGCGAACTGGAAACGATAGGCCGCAGATCCTTGTACGTATGGGACTGTAGTTTAAAACAGCAGCTTTACAAATCGTCAAGAGTTTGTCAGGCTATCTCTATGTTGTGTCTACGTGGCAAGATGCTGTCCTTGGGATTGTATACGATTTTAGACTGAGTTTTTTTTTTTGTCGAGTTCCTCAAGCTGTATAGCCTTTGTACAGCTAAGTTTTAGGTGAATTGCTACACCAGAACAGACAGGAAATCAGGGTTTCTTAACAGACTTTAAAAAAAAAGAGAACAACACGATGGCGGCATCCACGGGCTACATCGGAAACCTTGGCACTTTCAACAAGAGTAGAGAGCCGTTCAGCTCCTATACGGAGAGAGCGAACTTGTTTTTCACGGCAAACAACATAATGGAGATTAATGGTGGAGGAGAGGTAGCGACTGAAACAAATAAGGCCATTTGCAAATGCATCAAAACGATTCTGCTCACGCAGTTCGGTCCTGAAGTGTACGGCACACTCGTGAATCTCCTTGCGCCCATAAAGGCAAAAGACGTGCCATTCAATTACATTATGAAGAAGTTCGATGAGCACCAACCCAAAGCCTCTGGAAATTGCAGAAAGCTATAAATTCGGCACCAGAAATCAGAAGCAGAATGAGACAATCAATGAGTACCTTGTTGCCTTGAAAAACTTAACTTTGTACTGTAAATTTGGAACCACAGATTTGTTTGTGGTATATTGGATGAACTAATTCGGCCCAAACTCATGAACACTCCAGATCTTTCATTCTAGAAAGCAAGCAAGATTGCTACCACAATGGAGATGGCATCAAAGAATACTCGCGAGTATCGTCCACCACAGACTGCAGTGGCCGTTTACAGTCATAAGGCAGTGCCAATGGTCAAACCAAGAGGCACAAAAGTGGGGAGCCGAGTTCAGCCAGTTGTTATCGTTGCAACGGTAATCACTCATCCCAATTTTGTTAATTCAAAATGGCCAAGTGCTATAACTGCCAGAAGAAATGCCATATCGCCTCAGCAAGTCAGGCCAAGCTTAAAACAGAAATCCAACAACCTGCGGGAAACGAGTGACAACACCAGAAAGGAGTTCACAACTTGGAGATGAACCCAGATGGAAATGAACTTGGGTTGTACAACATTCATACAACCAACATCGATAAGCCTACAACCAGCCAAGGCAAGGACTTTCGAATTAAACTATTGATTAATGAACAGTTAATCGATATGTGTCTTGATATGGCAGCAGATTGTTCGGTCATGAGCAAAGACCTGTAGGAAACAAAATTCCCACAGATATCATTGTTTGAGAGTAATGTCAAGCTGAGAACCTACTCGGGCGAAATTTGGTGACATGCGGACAAATGAACTGTAAAGTTCAGCATAATGGTCAGTCAGTAACACTGCCCATCGTAGTGACCAGCTACAGAAATAAACCAACCCTCCTCGGAAAGGATTGGCCGAGTAGAATAGAGTTAGACTGGAAGAACATTTTCAGCGTCGATTTGTCCAAATCACTTCTTGAAAACGTCATAAGCAAACATGCAGAAATTTTTGCTAACAGTTCCACAGAAATAACACGTTCGACTTAAGCAAGATGTGAAACCTGTGTATTATCAACCAAGACCTGTACCATATGCACTAAAGCAACAAGTGGAGGAAGAATTTGACAGGTTAGAACGGAATGGAGTACTCGTGAAGACAGTCCAGATTAACTGGGCAACGCCAATTGTGGCAGTACCCAAGGTCGACAAAACTGTTCGACTATGCAGTGACCACAAAGTCACAATCAACCAAGCCGTTGATGATGAACAATATCGGTTACCAACCTCACAAGATCTGCACACAAAACCTAGAGGAGCAAGAATCGTCACTAAACAGGATTTGTTTACGAGAGGTCACATAGAAACATAGAAACATAGAAAATAGGTGCAGGAGTAGGCCATTCGGCCCTTCGAGCCTGCACTGCCATTCAATATAATCATGGCTGATCATCCAACTCAGTATCCCGTACCTGCCTTCTCTCCATACCCCCCTGATCCCTTTAGCTACAAGGGCCACATCTAACTCCCTCTTAAATATAGTCAATGAACTGGCCTCAACGACCTTCTGTGGCAGAGAGTTCCAGAGATCCACCACTCTCTGTGTGAAAAATGTTTTTCTCATCTCGGTCCTAAAGGATTTCCCCTTTATCCTTAAACTGCACCTCTTGTCCTGGACTTCCCCTACATCGGGAACAATCTGTCAGAGCTACGATCATTCCTTGGGATGGTGCAGTTCTATGCACGATTCCTTCCAGATTTAGCAACAGTGCTAAAGCCACTACATCATCTGCTACAAAAAGATGTGAAATGGATGTGGGGAAAGGAACAGCAACGTGCATATGACATCTGCAAGGAAAGCTTGACAAGTGACAAACTCCTTGTTCACTACGATACGACACGCGAGATGAAACTTGCTTGTGATGCTTCAAGCTATGGTGTAGGTGCAGTGATCTCCCACGTAATGAATGACGGACAGGAAAAGCCTATTGATGTTGCATCTCGCACCCTATCACCGAGTGAGCCCAATTATGCACAGATAGATAATTAAGCACTTAGCATCGTGTTCGGAATCAAGAAATTCCATCAGTTTCTTCTCGGCAGATCATTCACCCTAGTGACTGATCACAAGCCACTACTAGTGATACTTGGTCCCAAGTCAACTATACCTTCCATGGCAGCATCTAAGATGCAGCGCTGGGCAATTTTGGTGTCCCAGTATGACTACAAGGTGGAGTACAGAAGCTCCAAGTGCAACGCAGATGCAGATGCGTTGGCCCGGTTGCCCCATGAGAACTCTGACGTGGGAAGTGAGAACTCAATTTACACACTGCAATTTGCACTTTCTAGTGACTGCAACAAAAATTGCAGCAGAAACAGAGAGAGACGCTGTGCTGAAGTGCGTCTATGAACAGACATTGAACGGATAGACTGAAATCGATAGTGGATTGAACTCAGTTCTGACGCCTTTCCATAATCGATGCCATGAATTATAATGTGACCAGAGATGCATTAAGTGGGGTTACAGAGTGGTTGTAGAGAGAAACAAAATTATGAATGAACTTCATGCCGAACATCCTGGCATAGTAAGCATGAAGACAATTGCCAGATGTTTTGTGTATTGGCCTGGTATTGACAGTGACATTGAGTCACTGATGAGCAAATGTAGTGTCAGCCAAAATTACTGGAGTAAACCACAGCAGACCTTTTCAGAGAGTTCATGTAGATTTTTGTGAAAAGGGTAATGATCACTTACTGGTACTAGTAGATAGTCATTCCAAATGGATTGAGGTTAAGCATATGGGGTCAAGCACTACTACTGAGTGTACCATAGATGAGTTGAGATCAATTTTTGCATGCCATGGTTTACTTGTTTCTGATAACGGGCCTCAGTTTCGTTCAGAACGGTTCAAGGAGTTCATGCAGCGGAATGGTGTAAAACACACACTCCCCCATACCATCCAGCCTCCAACAGGGCGGCGGAAAGGTCTGTTAGAGTTATCAAAGATGCTCTCAAGAAACACGTTTTGCAGGGTTTTGCAGATATCTTAATTGGACATCCACCTTCTTTCTGTATGGATTCTTGTCTATCAGTTCAGTTTCTCCATCTCAGTTACATGATGTCATCATCATCATTACCATTACCCTGTGCAATATACCTGCCGCATTCTTCAATTCAGGAACCCCATGACCCTTTCATTAATTTCATACCGGAAGCACCTGCCCAAATCAGTTGCTAACTATAATACGACTATTAGTAAACTGCCCAGGCCTTCTGATCCCTTTCCGTGGCACATCCCATAGTCCTCAAATCCCTGATCTACTTTCTATTTTAACTTCTTCAATGATCAAGCCTCCACATATTTCAGTTCAAAATGACTGCCCCACCCCTCCAACCCCACTCTTTTCGCTAGGTGCCCTACATTCTTCTCAACTTAAAAACAATATAGATTCCCACCAATCATTGTATCATCTGCAAAGTTCTATATAATACATCCTTTGCCTGTGCCATTAATATAGAATAGAAATAATAGTAGCCCCTACCATAAGTTAACCTACTCCATCATAACCAGTGTTTAAGAGGGAACTGCAGATGCTGGAGATAAGAGGGAACTGCAGAGGGATCTGAACCGTCTGAAGAAGGGTTTCGGCCCGAAACGTTGCCTATTTCCTTCGCTCCATAGATGCTGCTGCACCCGCTGAGTTTCTCCAGCTTTTTTGTGTAACCATCATAACCAGTCCTTAGTTGTGGGGGGGGGGAGTTGAGGATGACTTGGTTTCGCTGCAGTTCTGTGGGTTCTAGGGTTGCTTGTGGATTAACTTTGCTCTAACCAGTAGTATTTTGGAGAAATGACCACTGCACAGCACATATTAATTGACATTGACAGATTGGTCCATAATCAAGAAAGTCCACACCAAGAGAGCACATGCTGCATCTCAAAAACTAAAGCAAAAAAAAAAATCTTGTTTGTAACTATCAAGACAAATGAAGAGGTGCATGGAAACAGGCCATTCGGTATACAGAATCCACGCCTGTTCACTCGTGTCTATGCTATCCCACTTCCTTATCCACTCCTTACAACAAGGGGGTAATTTACTGAGGCCAAACCAACCTACAAACCTGCACATCTTTCGGATGTGGGAGAAAACCAGGCCATGCAGAGAAAACCCACACAGTCACAGGGAGAACGTGCAAGCTCCACATAATACCCTGGGGTTAGAATTGAACCCAGGTCTCTGGCGTTATGAGGCTGCAGCTTTACCAGATGCGCCACCATGCAATCTTAATTTACACTAGCATATTTTTAATGAAATAATGAATTCCTGAACTGATATTTTAACATTTGTATTAGAAGATCATTTTTGATATGAGGGACATATGGAAAATAGGATGAGATTACCGGACTAGGATTTCTTTCATTAATATCATTAAATACTGGCTTTAGAATTGTTAAGTTACAGCAAGTAGCTCATATCACGAACTGGAACTTTCAATGATTTTGTGGAAAATTTAAGGTGATTTTAATGGAATATTGGGCTTAACACTGTGACATTAGTACTCAATAATAATGACATTTCTAAATCTTTATGTAAAGGGAGGATGCTTAAGAAATGTGAAATCACTCATAATTTACATATTCCCAAATAATAGATGAATTGTGCTCATTTTAATAAGAGGGATAAAATTAATATTTCAAGGAACTTAAACTCCATAGAGAAAGCAAGTGATGGTCCCTCAAGTTATGAAACTTAGACTCAGAGGCAAGCATGACTACACGAGAAAAGAGAGGTTAACAAAACAAGAGCAAAATGCACCCACCTTGTGTATTCACTTTTAATTTCCTTGCCAGTAGTGCCTTGGCCTCTCCCTCAAGTTGAGTTGATAGTGCTATAATATTATTATGATCAATTGAAAATGCACCTTGCAGAAGATTATGTATTTTCAAATTCAATACGTGATCACCAGCCACAATCACACGGACACCAGATTTTGCAAAAGTGTCAATCCTAACTCCAATGTCTTGGTAAAGATTGACTATGTCTTTGTAGGAGTCTTCAATTGGTTGATTTTCATCTAGTGCAATATCGTCAAGAATAATAATTATGTCGGCATCCATAAAAGCCTTTCTTAGGCTATTTTGTGCTGATACTTTATGAAGCAGTGGGCAGGCCATATCTTCAACCTCCATTTGCAAGCCATTTAACAATGACATGGAGCCTTCATTGTCCAACAGACTTAAGTTGATTAGCTGGTTCTCACCAAATATCTCTCCACTTATCAAGATCGGAATCAGAATACTGCATGCAGTATGTAATGCTCTGTAAATTTTGAAGCAAATTTATGTTAAGTATGTACAAATGACCCATCGCTATCCATTGATTATTTTCACCTACAAATGTTATTAAGATATCTAGGGGACTCACATGCTATTAACTTATTAGTACAGCTTGAATAGAACCAAATTCATAAGTATAAAATGAAATAACAATTCTGTTTCATATGTACCAAGTTGGTTACCAAGCCTTTGAGAAATAATTCCATAAGCACTGGGTAAAAATAGTTCTTTGTTGTGCTATACATATTTATTACAATTTCTGTTATATACAACTTGCATGTTAGCTCAGTAGTGAAAGATCACAATTTGGTGTAATGCTGAACCAAATATTTCTAAAGATATACCCAAAATGCTGGAGGAACTCAGCGGATTAGGCAACAACTCTGGAGAAATTCGATAGATGACATTTCGTGTCGGGATCCTTCTTCAGACTGATTGTAGTCAGAAGAGTGGGGGAAGAAACTGGAAGAAAAGGAAAAAACAAGACAAATTGGGCTGGCAACAGATGGCTTTTGGCAAGGAGGCTTACTGTTGGCTAGAGATGGTATGATCCCAAAAGTTGCGATCTGCGGAACTAGTTAACTGACTTTTAGTGCAGGAGAGGGGGGGGGGGGTTTGTGAGAGTTAACTAAAATTGGAAAATTCAATGCTCATACCGTTGGTTTGTAAACGGGCAGTGTGGGCCTGGAGAATGATACGGTAGGAGGCTGCGGAGGGGAGATTGCCAGATGTACGAAATCAGAAACATCTAAGAGATAATGGCCTGCTGTTTGTCAAAGGGGAGGTATGAGGAGGTGTCCGAGAGCTGGCGCCTAGCCTCAGTACAGTAGCCATCAGCCCACCAGACAACAATGGCACCTCCTTTGTCAGCAGGTTTAATGACAGTCAGGATTGTTGCAAAATGAGGGCTGTCTCTGTCCAGAGGGGATGAGATTGGAGTGGGTAAGGAGAGTAGAAAAGTCAAGATGGTTGATGTCTCACTATCAATTAGAAATAAAAAGGGTAGAAGGCCAGCAGGGACAATCCAAGAGGAGGAAGAATATTGGAGATGGAGTAAGGTCATCACTGGGCAGTGATGACTCCTTCTCATAGAAAAAGGCCCTGAGGCGAGGACGAAAAAAGAGCTCTGCATCCTGGCAAGCCTGGAACCTGTTGAGGTAGGGACAGAGGGGTATAAAGGTAAGTCTGACCATTCCATATCAGAAAAAGAGGGGACATTAGTTCCACAAAAGAACAAGTGGTTATTTGATTTTAATTAATTTCTGAACTATGATTATTATGGTAAATCCCAAAATACATACTACACAGTGGAACTGCAAGGCAAAGGCCCTGAATATTGTACAAAATGTGCGTGAATCAACAAGCTGTGACAATTGTTGAGGAAGAAGTTCTATGAAGCAAGCTGGAAGAAATAATTGTTTAAGAAGGAACTGCAGATGCTGGAAAATCGAATGTAGACAAAAGTGCTGGAGAAACTCAGCGGGTGTGACAGCATCTATGGAGCGAAGGAAATGGGCAACGTTTCGGGCCGAAACCCTTCTTCAGACTGATGTAGGGTGGGGTGGGGGCGGGCGGGGGGGCAGGAAGAAGAAAGGAAGAGGAGGAGCCAGAGGGTTGGGGGAGAGTTGAGAAGGGGAGGAGATAATAAGGGCTACCGGAAATTGGAGAAGTCAATGTTCATGCCGCTGAGGTGGAAACTGCCCAAGCGGAATATGAGGTGCTGCTCCTCCAATTTCCAGTGGTACTCACTCTGGCCATGGAGGAGGCCCAGGACAGACAGGTCAGATTCAGAATGGAAGGGGGCGTTGAAGTGCTGAGCCCCGGGAGATCAGATTGGTTATTGCGGACCGAGCGGAGGTGTTCGGCGAAACGATCGTGTGTTGGTCTCACCGATGTAGATCAGCTGACATCTAGAACAGCAAATGCAATAGATGAGGTTGGAGGAGGTGCAGGTGAACCTGGAGCGACTGCTTGGGTCCTTGAATGGAGTCAAGGAGGGACAAGTGTAACATCTCTTGCGGTTGCAAGGGAAAGTGCCCAGAGAGGGGGTGGTGCGGGTGGGAAGGGAAGAATTTACCAGGGAGTTATGGAGGGAGCGGTCTTTGCGGAAAGCAGATGGGGGGGGGGGGGGGGAGGGGGGGGGGGGGAAGATGTGGTGAGTGGTGGGGTCATGTTGGAGGTGGCGAAAATAATGACGGAGGACTATTTGTTGTATGTGACGGCTAGTGGGGTGGAAGGTGAGGACTAGGGGGACCTAGCCCTTGTAACAAGTGGGGGGATGGGGAGAGAGAGCAGTGTTACAGGGTATTGAAGAGACCCTGGTGAGAGCCTCATCTATAGTAGGGGAGGGGAACCCCCCCCCCCCCCCCCCCCCCCCCCTTCCTTGATGAATGAGGACATTTCCGATGCCCTGGTGTGGAACACCTCATCCTGGGAGCAGATACGGCATAGGCGGAGGAATTGGGAGTAGGGGATGGAGTCCTTACAGGAAGCAGGGTGGGAAGAATGTGTAGTCTAGATAGCCAGGGGAGTCAGTGGGTTTATAGTGGATGTCGGTCAGAAGTCTATCACCTGCGATGGAGATAGTGAAGTCAAGAAATGGTAGGGAAGTGTCGGAAATGGTCCAGGTGTATTTGAGTGCCGGATGGAAGTTAGTGGTGAAGTGGATGAAGTCAGTGAGTTGTGTGTGGGTGCAGGAGGTAGCTCCATTATAATTGTCGATTTACCGGGATTAGAGGTTGGGGATGGGGCCCTGGTACATCTCAAACAAGGATTGCTCGACATACCCTACAAAGAGGCAGGCATTGCTGGGGCCCATGCACGTACCTATCGCTACGCCTTGTATTTGGAGGAAATGGGAGGAGTCAAACGAAAATTTATTAAGGGTAATAACCTAGGTCGGAGGAGAGTATCTGTGGACGGGGATTGGTAGGTTCTCCGGTCGAGGAAGAACCGGAGGCCTTTGAGACCCCCCTGGTGGGGGATAGAGGTGTAGAGTGACTGGACGTCCATCGTGAAGATGAGGGGATGGGGGCCTAGAGAGCGGAATGCCCAGAGACGATGGAGAGTGTCTGAGGTGTCTTGAACATAGGTTGGGATAACTAGTACAACTATGAGATAAAATACAATCCATCCTTACCCACTAATCCAGATTGACATTGGTTTTATCTGACGTTTTTTTGCTGACAATTCGTCTTGCTCTATTATGCTATTCATGAAGTTCTCCTTTCCAGTTTTGATCTGATGGTCAGTTTGCATATCAGAAACATATCCATAGTAACCCTAAAGTTAAAACAGGTAGGAAAGTGCCGCAATTTGTTTAATCAGGCTTTGTTGTAAGAAAATTGAATCCTGTCTTTTTACCCAGTAGAGTTGTTGTTCCTTCTAACACTATTTATTTTTGCACCATTCTGCTGATTTGCTCTCATCGTATTCATTGTTGAATTTATCATTACCGGGTATATGTTTACTCTATGACAGCGTTTCTCAACCTTTTTACCCTTGCGGAACCCTTGAAATAATTTTCATGTCTCAGGGAACCCTACATAAAAATTACTATATATATCTTTATTACCCAGTAATCCCTTTCTTTCTCTTTCATAAACTTCAAGTTCATAAGGTAAACATAATATATTTTTCTGATAACGCTTAAGCAAAAAATAACACGTTTTTCAAAAGTTTATTGACAATGCCAAAAAAATAACTGAAATCAAACTGCTTGTTCAAAACTGAAGCAAATAGACAAACAGAACTAACTTTGGAGGAGAGAGAGAGACACAGAGACAGAGAGAGAGACTAGAGAGAGACAGAGAGACAGACAGAGAGATAGAGACAGACAGAGAGAGAGAGAGAGAGAGACAGAGACAGAGACAGAGAGAGAGAGAGAGAGAGAGACAGAGAGAGACAGACAGAGAGAGACAGACAGAGAGAGAAACAGACAGAGAGAGACCGGAAACAACACACATAAACTTTTCATAAACCAACAAAAACATACATAAATAAACTTTTGATAAACTAATAAAAATAAACAAACATACTTAATTAAAATAAATTCATATGACATCCCTAAATGATGGGTAAAAATTATTATATAATCCTGCACGCCAGGAAGCACAGACTGGACTGATGGAGACTGTGCATGTGCCTGTACTCGAGTGAGTCACTTGATGATACACAAATCTGTCACGTACAACTCCACTGACCACTAAAGGCCATTTCACACTGGAGCTGTTTAGGTGTCGTTAAATATAAGGTTGCTAAATAGACGTCGCTAAATATGCCGTACGTGTATAATAAAATTACAAATACGAAATTAAACACAAAAATGACTCAAAAATGCATTTCCATATGATTAGCCTATTTATCACTATTTCTCTCAGAATCCCTATCGACCTCTCGCGGAACCCTAGCGATCCAGCGAACCCCGGTTGAGAAAAGCTGCTCTATGAGCTTCATGCAAGCAAGTCATTTCTTGCACCTTGGAGTATATGACAGTATACTAATATGTTAAAATTATAATTTTGCATATTGCCCAATCTGCCCTCCACATCTTTGGTTCATTCCAGTATTTTAATGAAGCCCATGCAAGCTTGAGAAACAGTATCTTATCATCTATCTGGCAATTTGAATCTCTGGGGATAATATTGAATTCAACAATTTCAGATTAGTAGGCCACTTTGAACAAGCCAGTTATAAAGTTTGTGACGATGCAACCTCCGTCAGGGCTGCTCCGATCCCCATCACTGGCAGACAGGCCAGGAGGAGCCAACAACCAGCACCATGAACAGAGCTTGGCTGCCAGAAAACACCGGCATGCTAGACAGCATCTGGGCTGAGATGAAGCCACAGCAAAGGAGCAACAGCTGGGGTCTAATTAGCCAGGATTGGATCAACTCACCTGCACCGAGTCTATCCTACTCCTTAGTAAGGGTGTTCCTGTCAGAAGGAATGAAGAAAATGGAGGACTCTCTACTAACTGTGCCTCATTTTGCAGGCTTGGAGGAAGACTGAGCTGCCAGGACACACCTGAGACTCCCAGTGCCTCCTCACCTACCCACAGAAGATGAGGGACTGTGCCCCCATATCTACAAGGAACTATCCATTGTTTTCTTTTAAATCAGTAAATAAACCTTATGCGAGTTTAGACACTGCCTGTGCCTGTGTAGACTGTGCCTGAACTCCTCTGTTGGCGGATCACCAGTTTCCTGACGGACAGGAAGCAGCACGTGGCTGGGAAAGCACATCTCGGACCTGCAAACGCTCAGCACAGGAGCACTGCAAGGCTGCGTACTCTCTCGTCTCCTCTACTCTCTCTACACCAACGACTGCACCTCCACAGACACCTCTGTCAAGCTTCTCAATTTTGCGGACGACAAAACCCTGATTGGACTGATCCAGGATGGGGAGGAATCTGCCTACAGACAGGAAGTGTCCCACCTGGCCTCCTGGTGCCATTGCAACAACCTGGAGCTCAATGCTCTTAAGACAGTGGAATTGATCGTAGACTTTAGGAGAGCTCCCCCTATCCTCACCCCACTCACCATCAACAACACCACAGTTACATCTGTGGAGTCTTTTAAGTTCCTGGAAACCATAATCTCCAAGGACCTTAAGTGGGGAGCTACCATCGACTCCTCAGTCAAAAAGGCACAACAGAGGATGTACTTCCTATGGCAGCTGAGGAAGCACAATCTGCCACAGGTAATGATGGTCCAATTCTCTACGGCCATCGTAGAGTCTGTTCTCACCTTCTCCATCATGGTAAAGTTTGGCTCAGCCACCAAGCACGACACCTGGAGGCTGCAGCGAATTGTCCGATCAGCAGAGAAGGTTATTGGCTGCAACCTTCCCTCCATTGATGAACTGTACACTGCAAGGGCCAGGAAGCGAGAGGGCAAGATCATCTCTGACCCCTCTCACCCTGGCCACAAACTCTTTGAATCACTTCCTTCTGGAAGGCGACTCCGGACTGTCAAAGCTGCTACAGCCAGACATAAAAACAGTTTTTATCCATGAGTAGAGTACTCAACAGCCAAAATCTGTAGCCTCCCTTTGATCCGGTATTTTGTTGGTTCACATGCTTGATCAATGGTGTTTTATCATAAATGTTTTATTATTATTAATGTTTAGTGTTTTTTGAGTCATTTGTAACTGTCACTATGTCATGTTGTTACTTGTGGGCGGAGCACTAAGGCAAATTCCTTGTATGTGAATACTTGGCCAATAAACTGACTTACTTACTTAAAAGGCTAGAGTAACTCAGCGGGCCAGGCAGCATCTCTGGAGAGAAGGAATGGGTGACGTTTTGGGTCGAGACCCTTCTTCAGACTCATGTGACTTCATGTGAGTTTACCCTACGATAAGTGGTTTGGTGTAGTTGTTGCGGACCTGGTGTCTTACCTGATGCCACACTGGTGGAGAGTGTGGGCATGAATATACTGACTACTCACACGATGAAAGAGCTGATCTGGCACTTGCCAGAGGCCAGCATTGAACCGCTGTTCCAGAGAGTCTCCCTGGAACAACAATGGACCACTCAAGTTGATCAATTACTTTGCTTGAGTAATGGAACCACTGATGCTTTATGTCAGTGAAGGCATGCATCCCAGGATGTGACTGGGAGTGTACATATGGCCCATGGACATCTCACAAAGCTTACAAAGTAAAATTATGTGGAAGCAAATATTGTAAACATTTGAATTGACTGCTGAGAGAGAAGGGTGGGAGTGGGAGAATTGGATGTACACCTTTGCCCTGTATCTTACTGGGGAGGCCCAGCAGGCTTATTTCTTTTGATGCCCCAAGCGCCGGCTACTGACTGACACTGTCAAGGCAAAAGTACTACACCCCCTCAGCCTCTCACATGTAGTTGCAGATTAGCAGTTTCACGAATAGACATGCCAAAGATATTCTGGGCTGAGATGGCCAAATTAAGGAGACTCTCTATAATAAAAATGAACTGCAGATGCTGGTTTATACTAAAGATCAACACAAAATTCTGCTGTAACTCAGTGGGTCAGGCAGCATGTCTGGAGAAAAACCCTTCTTCAGACTAATTATAGGGGGGAGGAACTGGAAGCAAGAAAATAGCACAAAACTCTTCACTTGCTGGCTTCACGGCCACTGACATAAACCTGAGGAAGTAGTGGACCACGCAGTGATGGATCACTATCTAAGAAGCCTGCCGGCTAAGGACTAGCGCATAGTAGCACAAGCCCCTTGGACCTATGAGGAAATCATCGACTACACTGACCGAGCTCAAGCAACACGAGCCATGGCTTGGGGGTCCCAGCATGGCCAGATGCCCTACTCCTCTCTGGAGGAAACCAGGACCCCGGCCCAAACAGCTGGTGGGCAGGACAGAAAGGCACAAGCACACCTCATAGCCCAGGTCACAGGGACCACGCCAAGGGCACCCCCATCCCATGCCCAAAACATGGTTGATGGGCTGCATCACCCATGGGTGCCGGAAGAAAGGCAACCACTCTGAACATGGGGATCAGCTCAACAACAACTACACCAACACACTCATTGTAGGGTAGACTCACATGAAGAAGTTTATGGGGAGGATGCAGGATAATGGGGGTTGGAGGGAGAGATAGATCAGCCATGATTGAATGGCGGAGTACGCTTAATGGGCCGAATGGCCTAATTCTACTCCTATTCTTTATGACCTTATGACCCTCCATACCAATGGGCAGCCACATTACACTCATCTGGCTAAATTAGTTGCCCCAACAAATTGACCCTCTATTAGATTATTTTGAACAAGCAGGGGAGGAAGGGTCATTCAGGATGGATCAGAGCAAGGCGACCGATTAAAGAATTGTTACACTCAATTTCATAGAGTGAACAAAGAGGGGGGGCGATACCCAGACAACGACCTAATGGTTAAAAGTGGCCTCATATGGGGAGGCGAGCCTATTGGATTATTGGTTTACCGCACTCCAAAATAGACACTGTAGTGGAACTGGCTAGCAGGCTAGCACTTATCCATGGGGAGGGCACCTGGGTGACCACCCAGCTCCAGCCCCTCTAGTACTGCCGCCCTCATTGAGATGCCCTTTGAGTGCATTGGAATGAACTTGATAGAGCTGCCTCCTAAATCCTTGACTAACAAAATACCCGGAGGCAATCCCTTTAGAAAGGCTACAAGTAACGCCTTTGATTGAGAACAGGTTCTCTTATTTGGCCTCCCAAAAGAACCTACTTATCGACCAGGGCAACCTTTTCATCTCCCGGATCATGGCCAATGTAAGCTCCTCTGTGCTCGCCACTTACACACCTCAGTTTACCTCCCGCCTCGTGAAGCGATTCAACCTAACACAAGCGCATGCTCCACAAGGTGGTGGCTGAGGATGGGAACAACTTGGATTTGATGATCCAAAAGGTTCTCTTTGCCATCAGGGAGGTTTCCCAGTCTTCCATCGGATTTTCCTTTTTTGAACTTCTATATATGGGCAACACCCCTGGGGACTCTTTGATATCAAACAGAAAGCATATGAGTAACAACCATCACCACATCGCTCGCTGATCAAGCACATTCAGCAAGTGAGGGAACATATCGTTAAGATAACACCGATCGTAAGAAAACACATGGAAGAGGCCCAGCTAACCCAACAGAGGAGCTACAACCAGCCGACCCAGCCCCGTGCATTCCAGTCTGGTGACCGAGTCTTGATACTCCCGAATACTGAGTGCTAGTTTCTGGTCACCTGGCAGGACCCCTACACAATCACAGAGTGGGTAGGGCCGGTGAAGTGCAAAGAACAGCTGCCCGGAAGTAGAAAAGGGTTCAAGTCCATCATGTAAATCTCACATCTACCCCATGCTCTGAGTGGATGTCAGAGAGAGTTTAGGTAAATCACAGTATATTGCCACGTAGAGGGGTGGATCGTCAACTGCTGACCCTGTTACTGATGTTCATATTCCATTCTAAAGTGCGTCATAACAGCAACTTGCATTTATCTACCACTTGTAATATAGCAAACTGTCCCAATATTTTTAGAGGATCATTATCAAATTACAGTTGACACTAACCTACACCGGTAGAAAATATACCAGAAAAACAAATATTTTTAAAAAATTGTAATGTAGAAAGGTTTGCAGCCAATTTTCAGAGAGAAAGCTTCCACAAACAGAAAGGTGATAAAATCCACTCTGGTTATTTTTATGGATAACTAGACCAGGTGCGGACACATTGGGCCTGTCCCCCAAGGCAATATTCCACCACTGACCCATAGCTCCAGCACTCCCTCCCCCTCCTTTCCACCCTCCATCTACTTTCCCCTACACTCAGTCACTCCCTCCCTCCCTCCATAACCCATCTCCCCTCCCGACACCCTCCTCTCCCTACCACCCTCCTCTCCCTACCACCCTCCTCTCCCTCTATCTCCCCCCCTGCCCTCCTCTCCCTCTATCCCCCACTCCTCTCCCTCTATCCCCATTCTCCCGCCTCACCTCCCACACTTTCCCCTCCCTCTCCCCTCCATACCCCCCTCCATCCCTATGCTCCCCCACTTCTCACCTCCTTCCTACCCCACCCCCCACAATGAAAATCACGATGTTTCTTTTAAATGAAACTTTCCCCCTTTCCCACCCTGCCCCCCAATGAAAATCGCGATACTTGTTTTAAATTAAAATTCTCAATGAAAATCATGTTTTTTCTTTACAAATAACCTAAACACAATGATAGCTGTTTATGAAAACGGAATTTGATTAAATCTAAGTTTTTTTGAAAATCGCGATTTTTTAATGTAAATGAGATTTGTGATCCCATTATGACATCATTGTGATGTCGAACGTGGCTGACGGGCAGGGGAAGTGGAAAGGTGGTTTGAAAAGTGATTTTTGTAAAGTTTAAAATGTCAATAATATAAAATATAACATTAATCCGAACAAAAAGTGTTTCATTTACATCCCAGGACAAAAGTGAGTAAGGTGGGCCAAAAATTATAGCGATATCGTGTATCGCTTTGGCGGGGTTTTGGGATCACACGCACACACGTATACAAACAAACAAGATGAGAGTTTTAGTAATATATAGATTATAGAGAGATAAAGAGTGGAGAAATCCTTTTTGAAATAATGCCGCAAAATGCTTTGTGGAAATCTAAAACCGCAGATGGAAAATTGGTTTAATGTTTCACATACAAGATAGTGCCCTTACTCTATTATCAAAATGATATGCTCATGTCTGTGTCCAGACGCAGGAGTCTAATTAGTAAGGGAAAGCTATTTTCATTTATACATCCAGGACTTTGATGGTAGCATGTCATGATTGGCCACAGGTGTTCCACAAAGCGATCACCCCATCTGCATTTGGTTTCTTCAAAACAGAGGAGGCCACATTTTAAACATCAAATTCGATGTATTAAATGGAAGAAGTGGAAATTAATATTTGCCTTCACTGGAAAACTGCTTTGAATCCCTAGAGGTGGAAGAGAATAGATGAAAGGACAGATACTATGCCCCACGTATTGCATGGAAAATGCCAATCAATGGGGAACAGTAGGTGGGGATTGAAGATGGGCAAAAGAGCTGTGAAGGTAGTTATCTCTTTGAAATGCTGAAAAGGGAGGGGAAGAAAATATGTGACTGGCCATGATTTTGATAGAACTGCAGAAAGCATGAAGAATAATTTGTTGAATGTAAATGTTAATAGGGCGGAAGGTGCAGAAGGTACTGAAGGTGGTAGGAAACTGGGGTTATCTATATAATTAAAACTCAAATCTTGACCACTTCTTGCTTGCACTGCATATTGATTTTAGAAAAAATGCTACCACTTACGGCTGTGTTTTTTAGTCATCTTACTCAGTCCCTCTCAGTTGCGCAGGACAAGAGGATTTTTCCCATCGATGAAACATAAAAGACTTAATGATGTTTAAAAAAATGATGAGATTCTCTCTCCTGTCAATCACGCCTTGAAGGCCACGCACCTTCCGACGGGAGGGGGGGAGGGACTATAAAACCCGGAAGTGTGGACTGCCTCAGTCTCTGCAGGATGGAGGAGCGAGAGGTCACATAGAAACATAGAAAATAGATGCAGGAGTAGGCCATTCGGCCCTTCGAGCCTGCACCGCCATTCAATATGATCATGGCTGATCATCCAACTCAGTATCCTGTACCTGTCTTCTCTCCATACCCCCTGATCCCTTTAGCCACAAGGGCCACATCTAACTTCCTCTTAAATATAGCCAATGAACTGGCCTCAACGACCTTCTGTGGCAGAGAGTTCCAGAGACTCACCACTCTGCATGAAAAATGTTTTTCTCATCTCGGTCCTAAAGGATTTCCCCTTTATCCTTAAACTGTGACCCCTTGTCCTGGACTTCCCCAACATCGGGAACAATCTTCCTGCATCTAGCCTGTCCAACCCCCTAAGAATTTTGTAAGTTTCTATAAGATCCCCCCTCAATCTTCTAAATTCTAGCGAGTACAAGCCGAGTCACGACTCTCAGTCTGAGCTGTGAATAACACTGAACACATGTCTACTAAACTGTGGGTGTTTTTACTGACCAGTTAGTGCCCTTAATGTGGTTTGAAAAAGAAAAGCAAATGTAGTGGTTGGGTGGTTGGTTTGAAAAAGCAAAGCAATTGTGCTGGTGGTGGTTGGTTGGTTTGAAAAAGCTAAGCAAATGTGGTGGTGGTGGTGGTGGTGGTTGGTTTGAAAAAGCTAAGCAAATGTGGTGGTAGTTGGTTTGAAAAAGCTAAGCACATGTGGTGGTTGGTTTGAAAATGCTAAGCAAATGTGGTGGTTGGCTTGAAAAAGCTTATATTTAAATATCTAAACTTGACCACTTCCTGTTTGCACTGTATATTGATTTTAGGAACAACACTACCACATGGCTATGATTTTTGGCCATCTTACTCAAAGTCCCCCTCCGCTCATCAGGTGCAGAGGATTTTTCCCATCAACTAATAATAAAAGAGTTATTAGTGTTTTTTAAATGTTGCAATTCTCTCTCCTGTCAATCATGCCACGAAGGTCACACCCTTTCCGGGGGGAGGGACTATAAAACCAGGAAGTGTGGGCATGGCTCAGTCTCTGCAAAATGGGGGAGAGAGAGGTCACGACTCTCTGTCTGAGCTGTGAACCAACTGAACACACTGAATGTCTACTGAACTGTGAGTGTGGTTTTTATGTGGTGTTTTATGTGGTCTTGTGGTGGTTTCACCCTGCTTGAAATGGCATGAAACTGCACTTGAATTTGGTGGTCTTGCACACTGCTTGAAGTGGTAGGACACTGCCCTTGGTGGCCATGCATCCTGCTTGAAATGGTAGGAAACTGCATTTGAATTTGGTGGCCTTGCACCCTGCTTGAAATGGAATTTCCAGGAATAGCTGTGAGTCAACTGCCAGCCCACCAGCCGTGAGTGAGTGAGCTGCCAGGACGCCAGGCTTGAGTGACTGAGCTGCCAGCCCAAGAATCCATTCAGCCCACAATGTCCATACTAGCCCTCTGACAACCAGTCCCTTCAGCCCACCACACCCATACTAGTGCTATAGAAACCCCCCCCCCCCCCCTCCCACTGGCCACCAATATTGGAATTGGTGGAGAGGTGGAACATTGCATTGGGGGACCAGCCCTCCTGTGTGAACATAGGACCCAACGGGCCCCACAGTCTAGTCTAGAATCTGGCATAAAGACCATAAGCTTAAAAATTAGATACTTCTAGTCGGGAATCTTGTTGGAAACAAGTCTATGAGCAGATATTTGGACCTTTTTAATGAATGGCAAATGATCCTGGGTCAATAGTTATTTTTAAATCTGAGAAGGATGGATTTTTCTAAACCAAAAATATAAATGGGGAGAGGGAAAAGGTGGGTCCATGTTAATGAGCCACATGTCAGCCTTGATACTGAATGGTGAAATAAACCGATGAACCCCAAAAAATATAGAAACAAACCAAAAGCAGATGGGAAAGATGTAAATTTGAGGGAGCTTTTCACAGGGTCACAACCTTTTAATCCGAAAGCCTTGGGGTCCAGCCTTGATTTTCGGATTGAATGGAAGATTTTTAGGATTAGGTAGGTAGCGCGGGCGGCTTGAAAAGTCTGGAGCAGCTGCAGACCGGGAGAATCATTGATAAATGTTAGTCAAAAAAAATTCTTAGCCTCATCCTGTTCTTATGCCACTACCGATGAACCCCATACAGCAAATAATAGAGAACAAACCAAAAGCAGATGGAAAGATGTAAATTTCGGGAGGGAGCTTTTCCGGGTCGCCGTGCGTAGCTCCGGAGCGCTGTGGCCGCCTAAAATTCGCGGAGCGTCGCTGGATTTGGAGCCGCGGAGCTGGTCCGGCCGCGGGCTCCGCCGGTGTCCGATTTAACCAAACCCTGTGCGCTAAGTCCACCACGCTCCGCGATGTTTGTGTCGGCGGCACAGCAAGTTGCCGCAGGCGACCCGGTAGGCATACAGTTACCCAGGTAGCTATCCCGACATTCACGGAGCTGCCAGGATTGTGGATTTGGAGCGCCCGCAGCCAGGGGTTTGCCGGGGTCGGAGCAAACCGCCGCCCGCGGCCAGACCGGCCACTTCGCTGCGGAGTTTACAGAAAAACTCTACCAGGTGACAAAATTAAAGTTTACCCCCTTCACCCCCCTTCACATAAAGCATATTAACCAACATTTAAGCAAATTACAGATGTTTAAGCGTACTCCAGGGAGGAGGCAGCCGCTACTAGTACAGACCTGGGTTGACCGTGGGTCATTTTGGGTCACGCCAAACCGCATAAATTGGCCGGTTGAAGCTTTTCGGTTTCAACACCGGATAAAAGGTACAGCACTGGTGATCCCTGTCATTTAAACCTCTAAGTCACCACATGTTTACCTACAAAAGTAGACAGTCTACAGTTACAAGGTAGCTATGAACTGCCAGGATTAGTTGACATCCTGCCATTTTTCAAAGCATTGGCACTTCTAGTTCAGAAAAACTTATGACAAAATTAATTCAATTTCTAACATATTTCCAACTTGCAAATTACTGTACATCCTACCTGTACATACTCCATAAATTCATTGAATCCACCTAATAGCGATCCCTTTCC
The DNA here is from genome assembly GCF_028641065.1 of Leucoraja erinaceus. NCBI lineage: Eukaryota > Metazoa > Chordata > Chondrichthyes > Rajiformes > Rajidae > Leucoraja > Leucoraja erinaceus. The sequence continues at coordinate 41,943,228 of NC_073383.1, forward strand.
TCCACGGTCCACTAGTTCTCGCCATATGATTGGGGAGTTTTCATGCTGCCATTTATTTGCAGTACATATTGTTTGAAGCCATGACTAGATAAACAATAAATGCAACAACATAATATATTTATTTTCTTGAATCACAATATTAAACCATAATTACCAGTAGCTGAGGGAATATATAATGCTAAACAAAATTGTAATGAAAGAATTTGTTCGTATAAGAGAATAAAATATTTTTTCTTTATATTAAATTTAGTTATTTTAAAATGTTTACTTTCGAATTGTCTTTGCTTAAGTGCTTCTGCGCTGCCTACAATATAATCAACACTGCTGCTGCTTTGGGTCTCTTCCCATCCATCACATTTGCAGAAAAAAAACTACAGGTAACACTGGCCAGTCCATAAATTAGATACCCAAACTGACCTAAGGCAAATGAAGCTGGAGCCTCAAAAATCATGGTTGCCACTTTCTAAGTAGAAGTGGCCAAAAATTAAAATAACGCATTGTTTTCGAAAACCATTTCAATGACATCATACAATCATAAGTTATCAGAGTAGAATTAGGCCATTCAGCCCATCAAGTCTACTCCTCCATTCAATCATGGCTGATATATCTCTCCTAACAACATTCTCATGCCTTCTCCCCATTGCCTCTGACACCTGTACTAATCAAGAATCTATCTCTGCCTTAAATATATCCACTGACTTTGCCCCCACAGCCTTCTAAGGCAACAAATTCCACAGATTCACCACCTTCTGACTAAATACATTTCTCCTTATCTCCTTCCTAAAAGTACGTCCTTTAATTCTGAGGCTATCACCTCCAGTCCTAGACTCTCCCACCAGTGGAAACATCCTCTCCACATCCACTCTATCTAATCCTTTCACTATTCTGTACTTCAATGACGTCTCCCCTCATTCTTCTAAACTCCATCAAATATTGGCCCAGTGCCGTCAAACGCTCAACAGATGTTAATCTCATCACATTTCCAAAAATCCTTTGCCTTCACCACTCTAGTTATATTGTTTTTTAAAATTGACATTAAAATTATATCTTGCATTATAAGGACATTGTTTTTGTTGCACATATCCCCAACATTCTGTATTTGTCTTTACATTTTTATTTGCACTTTTAAAGACAATTTTTACCAGTCATATGTTCTTTGCTGTTTCTCGATTCAATTTATAGTGTTTGCACTACCTAATTTATTTTGGTAAAATCTCCTCGAAGCTATTTATTATTTTGTCTTGAACATTTTAGAGTCACTTAAAAACCAATCATGTCAGAAAATAAAGGAATATAATAAGGATAATAAATGGCTTATTTAGTTTAGTTTCCAGATACAGCACGGAAACATGCCCTTCAGCCTACCGTGTCAGTGCTGATCAGCGATCACTGCACATTTACATTATCCTGCAATAGGGACAATTTATATTTTCTTACCAAGCCAATTACACCTGCAAACCTGTACGTCTTTGGAGTGTGGTAGGAAACCAAAGATCGCGGATAAAACCCATGCAGGTCACAGGGAGAATGCATAAACTCCGTACAGACAGCACCCATAGTCAGGATCGAACATGGGTCTCTGGAGCTGTACAGCAGCAACTCTACCGATGCGCCACCGTGCCATGCCATATGTATAATTTGGTGCCATGTCACCTTGTAAATTATCCAAAATACTCTGATCTGGAGCTTGATAAATGTAGTTCTGTTATAACTCATGTTTCCACACTGCAAATTGAATGTGATTGATAAATAATATAACATTATCACCATTATACAGACTAAATAGTCTATAATGCGATTTTTATTTTGGATTAGAGAACTAAATCATAACTTAAACAATTTGGAATATTTGAGGTCCAACTACTAGCACAACAGAAATGCCTAGATGCCTAGAACCATAGAAAAATAGGTGCAGGAGTTGGCCATTTGGCCCTTCGAACCTGCACCGCCATTCAATATGATCAAGAGTTCAAGAGAGTTTATTGTCATGTGTCCCTGAAGGACAATGAAATTCTTGCTTTGCTTCAGCATAACAGAACACCAGAGCATAGTAGGCATGAATACAGAACAGATCAGTGTGTCCATATACTATTATATAAATATATACACACATGAATAAATAAACTGATTAAGTGCAAATAAACAGATAATGGGCTTTTAACGTTCAGAGTTTTGTCCAAGCCAAGTTTAATAGCCTGATGGCTGTGGGGAAGTAGCTATTCCTGAACCTGGTTGTTGCAGTCTTCTGTCTCCTGTACCTTCTGCCTGAAGGTAGCGGGGAGATGAGTGTGTAGCCAGGATGGTGTGAGTCCTTGATGATGCTGACAGCCTTTTTGAGGCAGCGACTGCGATAGATCCCCTCAATGGAAGGAGGTCAGATCCGATGATGGACTGGGCAGTGTTTACTACTTTTTGTAGTCTTTTCCGCTCCAGGGCGCTCAAGTTGCCGAACCAAGACATGATGCAACCGGTCAGCATGCTCTCTACTGTGCTCCTGCCTGCCAACCAGTTCTTTATCCATGTCAATATAAGGTTAATTCCCGGGATGGCAGGACTGTTATATGCTGAGAGAATGGAACAGCTGGGCTTGTACACTCTGGAGTTTAGAAGGATGAGAGGGCATCTCATTGAAACATATAAGATTGTTAAGGGTTTGGACACACTAGAGGCAGGAAACATGTTCCCGATGTTGGGGGAGTCCAGAACCAGGGGCCACAGTTTGAGAATAAGTAAGCCATTTAAAACGGAGATAGGAACCACTTTTTCTCACAGAGAGTGGTGAATTCTCTGCCTCAGAGGGCAGTGGAGGCGGGTTCTCTGGATGCTTTCAAGAGAGAGCTAGATAGGGCTCTTACAAATAGCGGAGTCAGGGGATATGGGGAGAAGGCCATCACTTCTATGGCCGCTTCGACAGGGACAATCTAGAGACAGCCATCAAGGCTGTGCTACCTGCCGATCACCAACCCCTCACACTCACCCCCTACGACGTGTACGTGGCACTGAGTAGGACTAATGCACGTAAAGCTGCTGGCCCTGACGGCATCCCCGGGCACGTGCTCAGGGCCTGTGCTGCGCAGCTGACAGACATCTGGACTGACATCTTCAACCTGTCACTTGCCCAAGCAGTTGTCCCCACTTGCCTTAAAACCACCTCCATCGTGCCAGTGCCAAAACACTCCACTGCGGCAAGCCTCAACGACTTCCGCCCAGTTGCACTTACCCCCATCATCACCAAGTGCTTCGAGAGGCTGGTCCTGGCACACCTCAAAAGCTGCCTACCCCCCACACTGGATCCCTATCAGTTTGCCTACTGCAAGAACAGGAGTACGGAGGATGCCATCTCAACGGCACTTCACTCCGCCCTCTCCCACCTCGACAACAGAGACACTTACGTAAGAATGCTGTTCATCGATTACAGCTCAGCATTCAACACCATTATACCATCAAAACTGATCACCAAACTCGGTAACCTGGGCATCGACCCCTCCCTCTGCAACTGGATACTGGACTTTCTAACCAACAGACCCCAGTCTGTGAGGTTAGACAAGCACACCTCTTCAACCCTCACCCTGAACACCGGCGTTCCACAGGGCTGTGTGCTGAGCCCCCTCCTCTACTCCCCCTTCACCTATGATTGCACACCTGTACATGGTACTAACACCATCATCAAGTATGCAGATGATACAACGGTGATTGGCCTCATCAGCAACAACGATGAGCTGGCCTACAGGGAGGAGGTCCAGCACTTAGCAGCATGGTGCGCTGACAACAACCTGGCCCTTAACTCCAAGAAGACCAAGGAGCTCATTGTAGACTTCAGGAAGTCCAGAGGCGGCACGCACACCCCCATCCACATTAACGGGACGGAGGTGGAACGTGTTTCTAGCTTCAGGTTCCTGGGAGTCAACATCTCCGATGACCTCTCTTGGACCCACAATACCTCTACTCTGATCAAGAAGGCTCATCAGCGTCTCTTCTTCCTGAGGAGACTGAAGAAGGTCCATCCTCAGTTCCTGGTGAACTTCTACCGCTGCACCATCGAGAGCATCCTTACCAACTGCATCACAGTATGGTATGGCAACTGCTCTGTCTCCGACTGGAAGGCATTGCAGAGGGTGGTGAAAATTGCCCAACGCATCACCGTTTCCTCGCTCCCCTCCATTGAGTCTGTCCAAAGCAAGCGCTGTCTGCGGAGGGCGCTCAGCATCGCCAAGGACTGCTCTCACCCCAACCATGGACTGTTTACCCTCCTACCATCCGGGAGGCGCTACAGGTCTCTCCGTTGCCGAACCAGCAGGTCGAGGAACAGCTTCTTCCCGGCGGCTGTCACTCTACTCAACAATGTACCTCGGTGACTGCCAATCACCACCCCCCCCCCGGACACTTATTATTATTTATTCAAATCGTTTGCTATGTCGCTCTTCAAGGGAGATGCTAAATGCATTTCATTGTCTCTGTACTGTACACTGACAATGACAATTAAAATTGAATCTGAATCTGAATCTGAAGGCAGGAACGGGGTACTGATTGGGGATGACCAGCCATGATCACATTGAATGGCGGTGCTGGCTCAAAGGGCCGAATGGTCTACTCCTGCACCTATTGTCTATGTCTATTATATCCTCCTATCCCCAATACCATGTGCTCTAATTTTGCACACTTGAAATTTTGCACACTTTTGCCTAGAAAAGTTACTTTAAAATTGACAACCAAAACAAAAAGCCATCTCGCATAAAAACGTCTCGGGCAAAAATATTTATTTAAACCCTCCCCACAGTAGTCACACACCATTGTCTGTTAAGAACACAGTATGTCAGTATCACAGCAGGAGGACATTGAAATTGACAAACTCCACATTTGAGATTTGTGCAATGATACTCTATTAAACATTGTAACACACAGCCTCTAGTAATTTTAGTTTGCAGCAAAACCATAAGCTAAATGCTATTAGAAAGACCTTTTTACTTTTGAAAATCCTGCAGGGGAAAAAAAACTTTGTTATTGTAAATCTGAAGTTCTCTGGACCTTAACCACTTTTTTCTCATTGTCACAATTGATTGTCTAACACGATTTTCTTTAACACGAGGTTCCTTAGAAACACAACTGTCACGTTTTAGCAGGCCTACATGTACTTTTGAAGGAGCTTGTCAAGGGCAAAGAGGCAGCAGAAATGAGACTTGCGAGAGGCAGGATAGTATTAATTTTCTCTTTAAACTTACACTTCTAAATCCAAGGCTACAGTTAGTCCTACTTGGACTTAGGTTTCAAGAATGAAGTCACCCATTGGAATGAAACATTTATTGCACTTTCTTAATGAAGGAGGAAAGACGGAATCCAGGAAAAGGATGACCCCCACCCTTTGTAACTAGAACCAGGCCCTGAAATGCTCTATAACAGGAGAATGCACGCTTGCCTGGACCAAATCTCTCACACCTACTGTCATGCCATTAATAAGCATGTATAACTCATGGTAAACCAGAATTCATTGAAATGCTAGATGCTTTGGGGAAAACAGTATCAATGTTGAACATTTCAAATTGGCTCAAAGTGGAAAGATACTCTCGATACATTTGTTTATACAATCACAAGCTTTTCTCTGGACCAATCCTACGTAACAATACCATCAAAAGTCATTCCATAAATAACAAGATAGCACCAGTACATCTGATTCGACAATCGTCAGTAGAACATAACTCATTAACAACCTTTAGAAAATTTGTGAAACATAACAATTTCCCCCATCTAGGCATCTCCATTGTGCTAGTGGTTGGACATCAAATATTCCAAATTGTTCAGGTTACGATTTAGTAGCAACATCGTACAATTGTACAAAAGGAAGATGTGTCATCAAATCGACATAAGAGCAATGTTTGGGTTTTAAAGTAGGGAAGACTCAGGAAGAGTTTTGCAATTTGCATGGGAATTGCAGACAGATTGATCACTTGTGCAGAATTTTATTTCGAAGTCTTGTGATGAGACTACGTGAAGAACCCGCCAACCCGCATGCGCATCACTACGTCGTCCCATGGTGCGAGATACAGATGCATTCGGAAATGCTCCGTCAGAAACGATGAGGTACGTTTTTATTTGCAGGAACGGTGCAGCGAGCTCAGAGATGCTGACAGGCGTGACCCGTACAGCAACCACTGTTAAAGCTCCGAAAGGGAGCAGGTGGCCCAGCCCGGTTTCAGAGTAGCTGGCAGGTGCAACCAGCACAGTAACCTCCACTAAGGCTCTGAAAAGGAGCAGCCTGTCAAACTGGGCTCGGAGGCGCTGGCAGGCGCGACCTGCATAGCAACCTCCATTTAAACTCCGAAAGGGGAGCAGCTTGTCAAGCCAGGCTCGAAGATGTGAACAGGCGCGGCCTGCACAAGTAGCTCTGATAAGGGGCAGCTGGTCCAACCGGGCTCGGAGACGCTGGCAGGGTGGCTGCACAGCAACCTCTGTGAAAGCTCCGAAATGGAGCAGCTTGGCGACCCGGGCTTGGAGACACTGGCAGGATGGCCTGTACAGTAACCTCCACTAAAGCTCAGAAAAAGAGCAGCTTGGTGCCCCGGGCTCAGAGACGCTGGCAGGGTGGCCTGCACAGCAACCTCTGAAAGCTCCAAAAAGGTGCAGCTTGGCGACCCCGGGCTCAGAGACGCTGGCAGGGTGGCCTGCAGAGCAACCTCTGTGAAAGCTCCAAAAAGGAGCAGCTTGTCAACCCCGGGTTCAGGGAAGACCAACTCAGAACTGGCTGTCCAAAAGGACCATATTGGCCAAGGAAGCTCTGCCTCAACATCTAAGATTGAGGTTATCAGGCTACTCACCAGAGCAAGGAGTGAGAGGCTGGTCATGGGGAGGTGCACTGCACTGATACCTGCAGTTAAATTCAGATATTTGAGGTTATCCCCTGCTCAGAGGCAGGGAGTTTGAGGATTCCCTCAACACATGCATAATACTTTCAGCTCATGACTAAAAAAGAGCTGCCAGCACTCTGGGACCCAATTTGCCATCGGGGATAGGTAAACCAGTAGAGGCTGAACTGGCAAGTAGCATTACATACTTGACTTCACACCAGCTGAATGAGGAGAACATGCAGGCCAATGCTGACAAGTATGTTAATCCTGATAACGGGCAGGCTTGTGATAAAAAAAAAAAACAAAAGCTCCGAAAGGGAGCAGTTTGGCGACCCCGAGTTCGGGGAAGGCCAAGGCCAAATCGGCAAAAAATGTCCAAAGGTACTGCCTCAACATCCATTATCATCTGTCGGCTCTCAAAACTGGAAAACCTGATTGAGAGGCTGGTCGACGGGAATGTGTTCCGCACACTGGCGACCGATAAAGGAAGTTCCAGTCAGATGTCTGCGGCAGCAATACCTGGTTCATGTTGCATTATGATATCTCCCGCTCAGAGGAGGGGTGTTTTGAGGATTATTATGTGGTAGACTCTGACTGTGGGGAAGTCGACAGTGAACTCGAATTCCCTCAACGTGGATGATATGCTTCAACTCAAGTCTAAAAAGTAGCTGCCGGCACTTGTGACTAAATTTGCCATCCCCCTCGGGGATAGGAGAACCGTTAGAGGAAGAACTATCAAGTAGCATTGGTTGCTTTACTTCTCATCAGTTGAATGAGAAGAACATTCAGGACACTGCTGGAAAGTATGCTAGCCCTGATAACTGCTAGACACTGGAGGTTCCGAAGAATAATGCCACCATTTGGGGCAATCTGAATGGCAAAACAAAGTAAAAAGACTTAAAACTCCAGCGAGTTCAGAGATTTCTCACAAGAGGGATTACGGCCTTTGCAAGGTCGGTGGAGGGAACTCAGCTGTCTGATTTGCAGCAAGATGTCTTAGCACCTCTGTGTAATGCACAGTTTGAGCTCAATTGTGTTCGCAAGGATGGTATAAGGCCTGAGATCAACCCAATATATGCTAATTTGTGCAAGGCAAGTAATGTGCAGTCTGCAAAGTATCTCTTTGGAAAAGATTTGAGCAAGCAAGTAAAAGACTTGCAAGAAGAATACAAGGCTGCTGTGGGTGTGGTAAAGACACCCTTTGTGGGTAATACTCCTGTCTACCGGCATGCATATCATCCCTGCCAAGTTACAAAATTACATAATGTAACAGAATTTTGAGATTTAGAAAATCAAGTCTGTAATTTATCCCATCAGATAAAGCATAAAAAGTTTAATTTGACATCTAATTCATTTTCATATCTTCAGTATTAAAAAAGTTATGGCCATTTTCATACTCGGAAATTAGCATCTTGTTCCCTATTGCTTTTCTATTGACTTAACACAAAAGCTGTGATCGAGGACAGTCAAAAGCCCATAACTTTCTTAAAAATTAAGAGAACTGAAAGAAATGTTCAGTTATTATAGATTGAAGCATTCTGAAACAAATATGAAACAATCTTACTTGGATGACTTGAAATTAAAGCATATAATTAGTTAGTTACCTAATTGTAGCTAATTACAAAATTCAATTACTAGGTCTAAACATCTATCAATTTCTTAAGAATAGATTAACATTTTTAAATAGCCTAAGTGTCCAAATAGCATTCACACAAGAATTCACAATATAACATAATTTTTTTATCTCATTGTTTTGGATTTATAGGCCAAATGGAAGGAATTTAATGTTTACTACCTGTAAATTAATGGCCATTTAAATCATCTTGCGAATGGGTTATTCTGGAGCACGATCATTTGGAACGTTGCGGTTTGTGGTGAATTTATACCCCATATCGGCAGGAAAAATACTGCCGGTTCGTATGGGGGGAAAAAAAATCACCGTTTCGCAACTTAAAATTTGAATGAAAGGCATCTTAAGGAGCACTTTTATACATAAAATAAACAGCTTTCTTTTACCTGTCCCGTACCTGAAATCCGTCCCCGTTGTTGGCGTTGACGGGCTTTAGAAGCTGATTTAAAAATTACTCCAGCACTGAACTTGTTGGGCGATTTAAAAAAAAAAAAAAAAACTACACAGAATGCCCGTCGGAACGATTCTTCAGCAGGCTCGGTGCAGGCTCGAAGCCCCCCCCCCCCCCCTCAAAGGCGCCAAAATCGCGCACTCAGCCAGTGGCAGAATTGCGCCGCTGAAGGTAAGTATTGTAACATACCTATATCAAGCTAGCGGCAGAAACCGCTACACTGAGGCTGGTTGGAGCACCAGGCCTACACAATTAAAACCAAGCCTTTTTCGTGCGCAGGTTCACAGCGCTGACCATGGAGGCAATGCACTCCACATACACAGTATTGTTCCCACGATGCCAGAGCCAAAGGGGCAGAGCAAAGTCTAGTGTCAGCTGACACTATTGATCAAACGCCTAAGGCCATGGAGGTATCTGAATATTATTCCATCAGTCGCATGAGATGTGCTGACGATATTCAAGTCGGAGGTAGATTGAGACTGTTCATAAACAGGTGGGGACAGATAACCTCTGATCCTTTCATTTTACAAATCATAAATGGTTATAAGATTGAGTTTCTGGCTGACCAATTTCCTCCGTGGCAAAAGCCAAGACTCCTGTACATATAATCTAAAGAGGAAACTGTGGATATCCAAGTTGAAATAGAGAAATGACACAAAAAGGGTGTGATTGAGCAGTCTGTCCATGAACAGGACGGGTATATTTCTAATATCTTCTCAAGGTTGAAGAAAAGTGGAGGATACCGATTCATTCTAGGATTTGGTTAGTCTGAACGTGCTTGAAATATAACCATGTTAAGATGGATAATTTTCATTCAGCAAAATAACTAATTACAGAGGATTGCTTTATGGCCTTAATCAATTTCAAAGATGCATACTATTCAGTACCAATACACGAGAGTCACAGGATATATCTGAAGTTTATCTGGCAAGGCCAGTTGTGGCAATTTTAGGCTTGACCTAATGGGTTGCGTTTAGCCCCTAGGCTATTTACAAAGATTCTAAAGCCAGTGTTGCCTTATTCAGATCTAATGGGCATATTGTCATGGGGTTTATAGAGGACATGCTAATTGTAGGGAAGAGATCATGTGTCACAAAGTTTGCTGTTTCAGCAACCAAGGCACTCCTAGAATATCTAGGCTTTGTTATTCATCCATGAATGTCCATACTGGACTGGAGCTGACAAAATCTATTATATATCTAGGTTTTGTCATAAACTCTGCAGATATGTATGTGACCCTGCCCACAAATAAGAAACAGAAAATTGTAGTGGCATGAACAGGGTATAAATATCGGAAGATGCCTCCAAAAGATAATTCAAGACGAGGCAACATGAATTATAGTAGTGCCAAATTGGCCTACTCAACCATGGTTTCCATTATAAATAGGTCAGCTGTATATTTGCTCACAGACACGAGCAGTGGTTGGTTCAACCTATCACTCGTGCACTTAACACTGCATGGTCGTATGGAAACGTTTTGTGAAGAAACACATGTGAGCTACTTTTAAGCAGAAGTAGCAGAGGTTTGGGGGTTTCTTTCAGTTTGGTTTTATGAGAAGCGACTAAGTTATAGCGCAATTAACACTGCTCGTAGTGCTTTGTGATCGTATCTAGTACTAGAAGTGGGACAATAAACGATAGGCACTCACCCACTAGTGACAAAGGTTATGGAAGGTGTCTTTAATATGAACCCTCTAAAGCCTAGATACAAAGTAGTGTGAAATGTGTAATCAGTATTATTTTTTTAACTCAAATTGACATCATCTGCATCCCTAACGTTGGAGCAGTTACTCTTAAGTTAGTCATGCTTATGACACTTATTTCAGCATGAAGAGTTCAGTCTTTACACAATCTCCGTCTGGATAACTTGGTCATATCTGACAAGAGGGTAGCATTTTATGTGAATGAACTCATAAAGCAGAGCAGGCATAGTTGGATACAAGTTGGAGTTGACAACACACCCACCAGATCGGAGATTGTGGGTGTTTATTATGTGAAAAGGTACATTGAGGTTACTAAGAACCTATGAGATGAAGGAAAAGTTTCTTCATAGTTATAAAATAGTCTCTCAAAAGTGTTGGTGCAGACTATTTCATGATGGATAGAGAGTAACCAGCTGAAAGCGGGAGTGAATACAGATAACCATATAACCATATAATAATTACAGCACGGAAACAGGCCATTTCGGCCCTTCTAGTCTGTGCCGAACACTTATTCTCACCTAGTCCCATCTACCCGCACTCAGACCATAACCCTCCATTCCTTTCCCATCCATATACCTATCCAATTTATTTTTAAATGATAAAATTGAGCCTGCCTCCACCACTTTCACTGGAAGCTCATTCCACACAGCTACCACTATCTGAGTAAAGAAGTTCCCCCTCATGTTACCCCTAAACTTCTGTCCCTTAATTCTCAAATCATGTCATTTTGTATGAATTTTCCCTACACTCAATGGAAAAAGCTTATCCAAGTCAACCCTGTCTATCCCTCTCATCATTTTAAAGACCTTTATCAAGTCCCCCCTTAACCTTCTGCGCTCCAAAGAATTTCAAGTCACACTGTTGGCATTTCAGCAGTCAATAGAATGGATGTTCCTCGTGATCACATTCTTGCAACGGCAGGAGGCTCAGATGAATGCACTTTCAGAAGTTATAAAATACCGTTTAACATGTCTGGACGATTGCAGATAGAATTCTGGACAGTGCTACATGAGCTGTTTGTCTAACTCAAAGGCAAATGGGACTGTGATTCAATTAAGGATGATGTACATGTATGTAAAGTTAGCATCATGTTGATAATGCTCCATGTATTTTCTACCATTTATGATTTATCAGTGTAGTTCACATACAGATTGGTTTATTGCATGAAACCACAGAGCTTCAAAGGCTTCACATAGTCTGATCACGAGACTTCGAAATAAAATAGAAAGATCAAACGAGAATTTACTGTTTGAAATTTCATCTTGATTTTATGAGAAGTTGGAGTGAGAGACTACGTGCCCTACACTCCCAACCCTGAATCTCATAAATTTAATTCGGTAAGTCAAGGGTTATAAATCTTTCAAAGCTTGATCCTGGTTTAAGTGGACTGTCGTTTCATACAGTGGCTCTGAAGATTGATGTGCATGCGGGGCTGGCGGGTTCTTCACGAAGTCTCTCACTCCAACTTCTCATAAAATCAAGATCAAACTTCTAACGGTAAGTTCTCGTTTAATCTTTCTATTAAAAAGAGTAAGTTTTAAACTGAAAGAACTGCAGAGTTGGTCACCCAGAGTGAGGGAATGTGTATGTGAGTATACGGCATAGGTGACAGAGTTTAAAATTTGACAAGGTACAGGATACCGAGGGCACATTAAAATATGACGATTTTTAATCGTTTTATCATATCCTCAGTAATTTCACTGAACATCTTATGTCAGGTTATTATAGTGTGCTCATATTTATATTGTTTCTGATGTTTCCTCAGTTTTAATAAAACTTTCAGGAGGAATTTTGGGTTGTGATGCTCTTAAAACGTAAATCGTAAAACGATTTACCCCAGCTGGCCAGGTTCAGGCCAAACTCAAACAAAAAACACCTTTCCAATGAGCGTGTCAACATATGGTTGAAGTCATTCATGCTTGCATGAAGTGTTGCTCTAAAATCTTTTCCTATGGCTACTGGTGATAGCGATTATTGTCTACAAGGCAGAGTCCTACCGACTGCGAAGGGCAGTGAAGGACGCAAAGAGAAGGTACAGAGACAAGATGGAGTTACAGATGGAGCAGCAGGACACCAGAAGCCTGTGGCAGGGGCTACGGACTGTAACCAACTACCGGAGCACCCCTCCCTCATCCGCGAGTGCCGGCACCTCCCTAGCTGATGACCTGAACTCCTTTTACGGTCATTTCGAGAGGGGCAACACCACTCCAGGTCTGCCGACTGTTGACAATACCGCCAATGGGCTGGCTACCGAAGCTGAAGGGAGGAATGTGCATACATTCTCGCTGTCCGAGCATGACGTGAGGAGGGCTCTGACACGGGTGAACACGAGAAAAGCTGCAGGCCCCGATGGCATCTCGGGGCGAGTACTCAAGTCCTGTGCTACGCAGCTAGCTCCAGTGCTCACTACATTATTCAACCTCTCCCTGGACAAGTCCGTGGTCCCTGCCTGCTTCAAAAAATCCATCATTGCACCGGTACCAAAAAATGCCTCCCCAGCCTGTCTGAATGACTACCGTCCGGTGGACCTTACCTCGGTAGTCATGAAATGCTTTGAGAGGTTGGTGAAGAAACACATCTGCGCCTTCCTCCCTCGGAACATGGACCCGTTGCAGTTTGCATACCGTCAGAACAGATCCACGGACGATGCGGTCTCCCAGGTCTTGCACACCGCTCTCTCCCATCTGGACAGCCAGAAGGGGGGCTACGTGAGGATGCTGTTCATAGACTACAGTTCAGCCTTCAACACGATAGTCCCCACCAGACTGGCCGGGAAGCTAATGGAATTGGGGCTCAACACTCCCCTGTGTGCCTGGGTCCTGGACTTTCTCACCGCCAGGCCCCAGGTAGTCAAGATGGGAGGGAATACATCGAAGTCCCTCACCCTGAGCACGGGATCGCCCCAGGGTTGTGTCCTCAGCCCCCTATTGTACTCCCTGTACACACATGACTGTGTGGCTAGGTTCAGCTCCAACTCAATAATTAATTTTGCTGATGACACTGTGGTGGTGGGCCTGATCTCAGACAACGACGAGAAGGCCTACCGGGAGCAGGTGGCTGGTCTAGCACTCTGGTGCCAGGATAACAGCCTCCTCTTGAACATCAAAAAAACGAAGGAGCTGATTATGGACTTTAGGGGGGCACATCATCCGAGGACGTACACTCCATTGAGGATAAATGGGGATCCTGTGGATAGGGTGAATTGTTTTAAATATCTGGGAGTCCACATCTCCGAGGATATGACATGGGCATCACACACCTCAGCACTCGTGAGTAAGGCAAGGCAGCGCCTTTACCACCTCAGGCAATTGAGGAAATTCAGAGTGTCTCCGAGGATCCTCCAGTGCTTCTACGCAGCGGCGGTGGAAGGCATCTTGTCCGGGAACATTACCATCTGGTTTGGGAATTGCTTTGTCAAGGACAAGAAGGCTCTGCAGAGAGTAGTGCGTTCGGCCGAACGCACTATGGGAACTTCACTTGCCCCCCTGCAGGAACTATACATCAGGAGGTGCCACTCCAGAGCCAACAATATCATGAGAGACCCCTTCCACCCCTGCAATGGATTGTTCCAGCTGCTACGGTCAGGCAAACGCCTCCGTTGCCATGCGGTGAGAATGGAGAGGTTGAGAAGGAGTTTCTTCCCAGAGGCCATTCGGACTGTAAACGCCTATCTCATCAGGGTCTAACTCTACTGAACGTTTTTCCTTCCATTATTTATTATGTAAAAGAATATGTGTGTTATGATTGTGTTTATAGTTTGTTTGTTTGGTTGTCTTTTGCACAAAAGTCCGCGAGCATTGCCACTTTCATTTCACTGCACATCTCGTATGTGTATGACAAATAAACTTGACTTGATGACTTATTATAAACTCTACAAAGAGAAGTTATACTTTGAGGTTTCGAATAGATTCAGAATCTTCTCTGTATAAAGATATAAACCCACCCATCAAGATGGAGACTTGAGCGGAAGATAATAAATGTTAATTAATCCTCTTTGAAATTGTTTGTTACTAACTTTTGGTGGAAAAATTAATTTAAACTGTTCTCAGGAACAGGATTTTTACATAACGTGGGAAACTACTTGTAATTTTTTTCAGACTTTTCCAAGTCTTGTTGACAATGCTCAGGTGAACCTTGGATACTCCCAAAGTTCTGATAGGTTCTCATTACAATATCAATTTTAGGACACAGGAGCTTTCAACAGGAATGTTTATTCTAACAGAAAGAAAACTCTGTGATTGTCAATTATATCATGAGACATATTTACATAACCATATTCAAATAAATGTCATACATTCTCCCACATCAATCAATTACTGATCTTTCTACATTGCTGCTCAGGGGAGAATAAGTGAATAATGAGACTCCAAACATCCCCTCCAGGATAACAGCATTAATAAGGCTTCCTTTATTCCAACCTAGAACAAACAAGACTATTTTCTAGATTCACTTCACAATGTAATGATTTGAAATGTGCAGGGAGAAATGTGTAAATCTTTGCTTTTTAGTCCACCAATACAAAAAAATGATAAATCTAAATGACAAAATAATTTACAGATATTAACCTGTTCAGTGCCACCCTCGAGTATACTCAGGTCAGAGAATACAAGTGAAAAAATATCTTAGGCATCTTGAAGAAACACCAAGGAAAATCATGAACTGATTTTACATTCATTCAAGGACTACAGTTCCCTGAAACTGAGCATTTAACATCCCTGCAGAGAGAAGACTCGCGTAGCTTGCAGCTAAACTGGAGCCCAAGCTAGAAAATACAATATACTAATTTCCTGGGCTGAATCATGCTAACTATCAGCTGGCAGATCTACTGGATGGAAGTACAGAAAACAATGTATTTGACCTCTCGATCTAACCCCGAATTTACCGTTGATTTCAGGGGCACTCCATTTATTTACCAACTTAATATTAGAATTAGGATGTAACTCACCTTCCAGTCATCAGGATGTAAAACAATCTTATGAATCTCAAAATCTGTCAAACTTTGCACAAGATGATCTGCCACCATTTCACACTTGGCATAATAAGGGCAATTTACCCTGCCTGCAGCAATTGAGATAAATCAGAAACATTTTTAGGATCAGGTAAAAATCAGAGATCCTACTTTTAAAATCTAAATTCTATTCACCCTTTTACAAATTTTTCAGAAATGCCTTAATTTGCTCATGTAAACAATCTATTTCTAGGACCATATCCTATTCTTGTTTAACAACTTGGGATGAAAAATGGCTGCTATACATGAAGAATAGCACACTCAACAGAGGAAGATTAATGCATTTTGTTGTCTCTGTACTGTACACTGACAATGACAATTAAAATTGAATCTGAATCTGAAGATATTCAAGCTGCACTCCACAAATTTGTGACCAAAATTCACTATGACTATACAAGGGACAGGTGTGCACAGAAGGACACCTTTAGATATGATGGTGTCATCCAAAGCACTAACTGCATTATTAACGGCATTTAAGTTTTCCCTCACTTGTCTCGAGGGGCTGAGTTATAGGAAGATGTTGGGCAGGCTGGAATTTTATTTCTTGGAACATAGGAGGCTGAGGGATGATCTTATAAAGGTGCATAAAACACAAGGGACATAGTTAGAGTCTTTGTCCTGGGGTTGGGAAATTGAGAACAAGATTTAATAGCAATCTTTTTCACACAGGGGATGTAATGGATATGGAACAAGCTGCCAGGATAAGTAGTTGAGGCAAGTACTATAACAACATTTTAAATATATTTGGACAGGTACAAATAGAAGGATATGGGTCAAATGTGGGCAAATGGATGAGCATCTTGGTCGGAAATGACATGTTGGGCTAAAGGGCCAGCATCTGTGCTGTATAACTCTATGACACTGTTCCAAAGAACAACAGGGGAGTTCGTCCACTGTACATGTTGAATGGTTGAGAGCTTCAAGTGTCGGTGTTAATATTACCAATGGTCTGTCATGGACCAATCAATTTCATGCACACCAATGCCTCTACTTCCTGAGGAGACCAAGGAAATTTGGCATGTTTCCAATGACTCTTACAAACTTCTGCAGAAGCACCATGGAAAGCATACTGTTGGGTTGCATCACTGGTTGGCTTGGAAAAACCTCTGCCCAAGACTCCAAGAAATTGCAGAGCCTGGGAGATGTAGCCCAGTCCATTTCATAGACCAGAGTTCCCGCCATCTACAGTATACCTCGGAATGTAGCCAACATAATCAAAGACATCCCACTCCAATCATTCTACCTGCTGCCATCCTGCAGATGATACAAAAGCTTGAAAGTGTGTTCCACCTGACATGAACAGCTTCTTCCCCCTCTGTTATAAGGAATTTAAGTTTGCTGATCATTGGAAAAGCATTCTTGTACATCTTTAAAGTTTTGGGGGCAACAAGTGCGTGTATGTCCACATCATCACAGTTTTTATTTAATTATTGAGATGACACCGTCCCTCCCTCCCCACCTTGCAACAGTTCCTTGCAGAACATTAATCCTTTATCCTTTCTTCTCCCCGCCACCCCCCATCAGTCTGAAGAAGGGTTTCAGCCTGAAACTTTGCCTATTTCCTTCGCTCCATAGATGCTGCTGCACCCGCTGAGTTTCTCCGACTAAAAAGAGGAACAGCACCTCATATTCCGCTTGGGGAGTCTGCATCCTGCGGACATGAACTTTGAATTCTCACAATTTTGTTAGCCCTTGCTGTCTCCTCCCCTTCCTCAGCCCTCGGGCTGTCTCCTCCCATCCCTCAGCCCTAGGGCTCCTCCTCCTCCTTTTTCCTTTCTTCTCCCCACCACCCCCCATCAGTCTGAAGAAGGGTTTCGGCCCGAAACGTTACCTATTTCCTTCGTTCCATAGATGCTGCTGCATCTATTAACTACCATTAATCACAGACCTCCAGTCTGAATATCATCCTTCCATCACAATCCTCTGTCTTCCATCAATGACAGCGAATAATCCAAATGATCAAATCAATGTTAATCTTGTACATCTTAATCTTCTGAATCAAACTTTATCAAATGCATTACTAAAATCCATGTCGACTACATCCACCATTTTATCCCCATTGATCACCTTCATCACCTTTCAAAAAAACTTTATCTGGTTAGTAAGATATGACCTGTTGTGTACAAAGCTATCTGACTGCCACTAATTAATCCATTCTCTTTTAGATTGGAGTGAATCCTATCCTGAAGAATCTCTCCAATAGCTTCACCACCACTGAAGTGAGGCTCATCGGCCTGTAATTCACTAGATTCTCTCTTCTCTTCTCAGACTAAGGAACAACATTAGTTACTCTCCAGTTCTCCAAGACTTCACCGGTGGCTAGAGAAGATGCAAGGATATTTGTCAACACTCCCACAATCTTCTCTCTTGCTTTTGTTAATAACCTGGGGATTTATTCACCTGAATGCTTTTTGATGTCAGAAATTTTGAAATGTATGAGTAGTTTGTAATATGTTTAACCCTGGAGCTTACATACTGAGGAGGCATGATGGGAAAATTACCAACATAGGGAACTTACGATGTCAGTGTGGCAATAAATGGTGTGGTGTTTAGGTTCCACAGCCCAGCTAGTATAGTTAAAATAAACATTGCGGGTTGTAAACTAAGCTGAGAGTGATAAAAGTGATGCAAAGTACTTGTTTAGTACCTCACCTACATCCCTTGATTCCAAGCACAAAATCCCTCTTTTATCCTTGAGTGGTCCTATCTTGTCCTTGTTTTAAATGTGGGTATAAAAAGACCTTAGGATATATTTCAATACGATCGCCAAGGGCATTGTGTGGCCCCTTTTGGCCCTGCTAATCGCCCACTTAGTTCCTTTCCTTCTTGCTTTATATTCTTCAAAGGTCTGGTCGGATTTTATCTTTCGAAAACTTGCATAGGCTTTCTTTTTCTTTTCTCACCAAATTTACAACCTCTTTTGTCATTCAAGGTTCATTTGCCATCCATATCCCTCCTCCTTTCAGGAATATGCCAGTCCTGGACTTTCAACAACTGGCTTTTAAACAACTTTCACATGTTAGGCAGAAAAAAGCTGGTTTAACTCAGCGGGACAGGCAGCATCTCTGGAGAGAAGGAATAGGCGAGGTTTCGGGTTGAGACCCTTTTTCAGACGTTTCACATGTTTGATGTGGACTTAACTAATAAAAAGTTCTCCCAATGTCCCCTCCTGAGCTCTTGCCTCATACCATCAGCCTCACTCCAATACAGTACCTTCACACAATGTCCCAACTTCTCTATATTCAAAACAATCTTAAAATTACAGGGTTGTGATCATTACCTCCCAAATGCACTTCCACTGAAACATTAGTCACCTGGCTAGGCTCATTTCCTAGTATGTTCCTTTCTCAAGTCGGACTATCCACATATCACGCCAGGAAACCCTCTTGGACACATCTAACAAATTCTGCTCATTTAAGCTTTTAACACTAAGCAAGTCCCAATCAATGGTTACACAAAAAAGCTGGAGAAACTCAGCGGGTGCAGCAGCATCTATGGAGCGAAGGAGATAGGCAACGTTTCGGGCCGAAACCCTTCTTCAGACTGATCGGGGGCGGGGGTGGGTGGGGACAAGAAAGGGAAAAGGAGGAGTAGCCAGAAGGCTGGGGGATGGGAGGAGACAGCAGGGGGGCTAAGGAAGGGGAGGAGACAGCAAGGACTAACAAAATTGGGAGAATTCGATGTTCATGCCCCCGGGGTGCAGACTCCCCAAACGGAATATGAGGTGCTGTTCCTCCAATTTCCGGTGCTGCTCGCTGTGGCCATGGAGGAGACCCAGGACAGAGAGGTCGGAGGCGGAGTGGGAGGGGGAGTTGAAGTGCTGAGCCACCGGGAGGTCAGTTCCCTCTTAAAAAAAGTCCCAATCAATATTGAGGAAGTTAAAAGTCACATTAAAATAACTGTGTTGATTTGGGTTGTTTTGGCCATCTCTCTACATATCTGGCTATTTGTGGGGAGAGGGTTGGGTGCTATAAGAACAATCCAGTTCGAGTGGTTGCACCTTTTTTATTTTTGAGCTCAACCCATATTACCTCAGCAAACAAACCTTCCAGTAAGTCCTCTCCAAATGTTACGGTGACATTCTCCCTGATTAGTAGTGGTTCCACTGCCTTTCCCCCCTCCCTCTCTCTCACATCTGAAACATTGGAATGTTGAATTGCCAGTCATGTCCCTCTTGCAATCGCATTCTACAATGACCACCACATCTCAGTCTGAGGCATTGATCTGCTCTGTTCATCACTTCATCTCTCTCTCTCTCTCTGCCTGTCCTTCCTTTGAGAATTACTGATCCTAACCTCTACCTTTCCATCACTCCTTCCAATAGCTAATCTACTACTATAACTGTCAACCCCCTACCAATCTCGTTTAAACCCTCCTCAGTAGCACCAGCAGAGTTCCCTTCAAGGATATTGGTCCCTTCTAGTTCAGGTGCAACTTGTCCCTCTTGTACAGGACACTTGAGGCGAAGACTAGCCTGCCCTCCACACTAACATTGAATAGTCTGCGTTGGATAGACTGTTAAATTCCACTGCTTGTCCTTCCCGTTCTGAACCCCTTCGCTCTTGTACTTCTTAAATGTGGGTGGAATGAAAACTACAACGGGGGCTGCAGCTACCTATCCGCAGCTTTAACTTCAGTTAACACTCACAAACAAACCCAACCCACCTGCCACCACAAACTTCACCATCTTGTTTTAGCGTTGCCAGGCAACGTTAGTCACAAATAGCGGTGACCCACCCACACTGTGTTCCGGGAGCCGCAGTCATCAACAGCTGAAGCCTTTGATCAGAGCATCGGCCAACACTCCCTCCACTTCAAAGAGCAGTACAAAGAAACCACAAGGCTGACACACTACCCCCAAAGTCCTCAGATCAGAGGGACGTCTGAACATTTTCCAACCCTTCGTCTTTAAAGGTGTCTTTTTTGAAGGGCATAATGTAGTTAAATAGAATGGAACAAAACGGTAAAACCCTCTTAAGATAGCATGGTTATAATGCCGGACTAGCATAATTTCAGGGTAGACTGAAAATGCTGGAGTAACTCAGCGGGTCAGGCAGGATCTCCGGAGAAATGGGATAGGTGATGTTTCGGACTCCTTCTCTCCAGAGATGCAGTCTGACCAGCTGAGCTCCTCCAGCATTTTGTGTCTGTTTTCGGTTTAAACCAACATCTGCAGTTCAGCCAGACACATTTTCAGGATAGTTGAATGTTATTTTTTTTAAACCCTCCAACACACTTCTAATTCACTTTTTTGAGGTGTAGAACGATAAACATTCCTGTGAATCTCGTAAATTTTAAGGGCTCGCCGGAACTTGGGCTCGGGCAAGTTTGGCAAGGAGCACGAGGTGTGGGGTATTGGTGCGTTGTGAAGCCTCTGTCCCACTTAGGAAACCTGAACGGAAACCTCTGGTCACCCAAGGTTTCCGTGAGGTTCCAGGAGGTTTTTGTCACTCTTCCTAATGGTCGAAAGTGGTGTCCGCGTAGTCGAGCTTCTTCTATGTTCCGGCGATTATTTCAAAAATTTCTAACCGGCCTCGACTAAAAATAGGTTGCTGTTCTAAAAATCGGTAATTTTTTATTTGAAGCCGGTTGCGATGCTAGTTGAAGGTGGTTACCGGAGGTTGCAGGTAGTGGAAGGTAGTGGCTGGTGCATGAATGCAGACCTTGTACCTTGTACCTTCCAAAGAGTCCATCAGGAACTATACAGGAAGTTGGGCAATTTTATACTGGACAATTTTTACATTTATTAAGCCAATTAACCTACAAACCTGTACATCTTTGGAATGTGGGAGGAAACCGAAGATCTCGGAGAAAACCCACGAAGGTCACGGGGAGAACGTACAAACTGTGCCCATAGTCGGGATGCATTTAGTCCATAGTTAGGATCGAACCCGGGTCTCCGGTGCTGCAAGCACTGTGAATTGCTAGTAGACTGTCCCCTCGCGAGTGTCCTATCCCGGAGAAGAAGCGTTAACTCCAGCTCAACACTGCCTGTCCCACCGGGTTAACCAACAGCCCTGGACTGACAGGACACCGGCCCGGAGCAGTGGAGTTAGCACTTCGTCTCCACGCAGGCTGTAAGCCTGGACCGCTACTGCAATGGGCCAGTGTCCCATCAGTCCAGAGTCCAGGGTCACCCCGGACATCTCTGCCCCAGCCCCCCCTCCCCCCCCCCCCCCCCCCCCCCCCCGCATAGGGATGGGACACTCGGGAGGGGACGGGGATGGTCCAGTAGCAATTCAACAGCGCTTGCAGCAAAAGACCCGGTCCCTGACTTGGGATGAAGTCAGTCTGTATTCATGCAGCCACAGTTGCCGAGAATGGGGTAATCGCAAGTGACCTATGACCTGGGCATACGCAGTCGGAAAACCGAACTCACTTATTGTGAGAACAGAACTCGGGAACACGTGATTTCTTAATAAAGGGAAATGCATAGGGAACAGCAAATTCTTCATATAATGACTGATTAATATATGGAATGTATTTGCAGACAGTGAAGTGGGTTCTATCAATGGCTGGCTTTAAGGATGGGTGATGGATTAAGGTAACTGGACATCCTATTTATTTTTCACTTCAACCTCGGTACATGTGACAATAAACTAAACCTAACTAATAATAACTGAGTGGTAGTACTCTTAGGTCTGGGGAGGAACTTTGTGAATTCAAGTCACACTTGAGTTCAAACCACAAAATCTATGCTGACAAGTGATGCACTAACTAAAGACCATCCTTATGTTAAGATTTTAAAGCAAGACTATCATCTCTTGCCGATGGATATAGAAGATCTCACAAACTTTGGTAAGTCTTGCACTCATGTCTTTGGTAAGTCTTGCACACAAATGGAAATCTTACTTTATTTCTAATGTGTAGTAAGGAACTGCAGATGTTTCTTTATAAAGAAAATGCTAGACATAAAATGTTGGACTAACACAGTGGGTCAGGCAACATCGCTGGAGAAAAGGAATAGGTGACAATTTGGATAAGAACCCTTCTTCAGACTGAAAGATAGAGAAGGCTAGAACAAAACTGAACCAACAACTGATGACCTCATGAAGGGTGGAGTCCATAATGGCACATTGTTGGCTGGGGAAGATGTCATAATGATAGGGATACAAGGATGCAAACAGTGGAATTAGTACGATAACTGGGGTTTCAGTTTAGTTTATTGTCATGTGTACTGAGATACAGTGAAAAGCTTTTGTTGCGTCATCCAGTCATCAGAAAGTCAATACATGATTACAATCGAGCCATTTACAGTGTATAAATACATGATAAAGTAATAACGTTTAGTGCAAGGTAAAGCCATCAAAGTTCGATCAACGGTACTCCGAGGGTCACCAATGAGGTAGATAGTAGTTCAGCACTGTTCTCCAGTTGTGGTAGGATGATTCAGTTGCTTAATAACAGCTGAGAAGAAACTGTCCCTGAATCTGGCGGTGTGCACATTTTCACACCTACACCTTTTGCCCGATGGGAAAGGGAGTGGCCAGGTTGTGACCTCCTTCATTATGGGTGGGGTAGGAAGAGCCTGGGGAAAGAATGCCTGAATTTTGAGAATTCAACATTCATACCGTTGGGTTGCAGGCTGCCCAAGCAAAATATGAGATGCTGTTCCTTCAATTTGCATGTGGCTTCATTCAGACCATGGAGGATAAAGGAGGATGTATATAAATATAAAGGAGGATAGTAAAATCTTCTTTAGGTATGTGAAGAGGAATACAAAGTTAAGACCAAAATTGGACCCTTGAAGACTGAAAAAGGTGAATTTATCATGGGGAACAAGGAAATGGCAGACAAATTGAACAGGTACTTTGGATCTGTCTTCACTAAGGAGGGCACAAACAATCTCCCTGATATTCTAGTGGCCAGAGGATCTACGGTGACGGAAGAACTGAAGGAAATTCACATTAGACAGGAAATGGTGGTGGGTAGACTGATGGGACTGAAGGCAGATAAATCCCCAGGGCCTGATGGTCTGCATCCTATGATACTTAAGGAAGTGGCTCTAGAAATTGTATTCGCATTGGTGATCATTTTCCAATGTTCTGTAGATTCAGGATCAGTTCCTGTGGATTGGAGGGTAGCTAATGTTATCCCACTTTTTAAGAGAGGCAGGGGAGAGAAAACAGGGAATTATAGACCAGTTAGCCTGACATCGTGGTGGGGAAGATGCTGGAGTAAATTATAAAAGATGAAATAGCAGCACATTTGGATCACAGTAACAGGATCGGTCCGAGTCAGCATGGATTTACGAAGGGGAAATCAGGCTAGACTAATCTTCTGGAATTTTTTGAGGATGTAACTAGAAAAATGGACAATGAGAGCCAGTAGATGTAGTGTACCTGGACTTCAGAAAGCATTTGATAAGATCCCACATAGGAGATTAGTGGGCAAAATTAGAGCACATGGTATTGGGGGTAGGGTGCTGACATGGATAGAAAATTGGTTGGCAGACAGGAAACAAAGAGTAGGGATTAACGGGTCCCTTTCAGAATGGCAGGCAGTGACTAGTGGGGTACCGCAAAGCTCAGTGCTGGGACCGCAGCTATTTACAATATACATTAATGATTTAGATGAAGGGATTAAAAGTAACATATGCAAATTTGTAGATGACACAAAGCTGGGTTGCAGTGTGAACTGTGAAGAGGATGCTAAGAGGATGCAGGGTGACTTGGACAGATTGGGTGAGTGGGCTGATGCATGGCAGATGCAGTTTAATATGGATAAGTGTGAGGTTATCTAGTTTGGTAGCAAAAACAGGAAGGCAGATTATTATCTAAATAGAGTCAAGTTGAAAAAAAGGGGAAGTACAACGGGATCTGGAGGTCCTTTTTCATCAGTCAATGAAAGTCAGCATGCAGGTACAGCAGGCAGTGAAGAAAGCAAATGGCATGTTGGCCTTCATAACAAGAGGAGTTGTGTATAGGAGCAAAGAGGTCCTTTTGCAGTTGTACAGGGCACTAGTGAGACCACACCTGGAGTATTGTGTGCAGTATTGGTCTCCCAATTTGAGGAAGGACATTCTTGCTATTGAGGGAGAGCAGCGTAGGTTCACCAGGTTAATTCCTGGGATGACGGGACTGTCATATGTTGATAGAATGGAATGGCTGGGCTTGTATACTCTGGAATTTAGGATGAGAGGGGATCTTATTGAAACATATGATTATCAAATGTTTGGACAAGCTAGAGGCAGGAAAACTGGTCCCGATGTTGGGGGAGTCCAGAACCAGGGGCCACAGTTTAAGAATAAGTGGTAAGCAATTTAGAACGGAGATGAGGAAGAACTTTTTCACACAGAGAGTTGTGAGTCTGTGGAATTCTCTGCCTCAGGTGGAGGCTGGCTCTCTGGATGCATTCAAGAGAGATCTAGACAGAGCCCTTAAAGGTAGCAGAGTCAAGGGACATGGGGAGAAGGCAGTAAAGGGATACTGATTGTGCATGATCAGCCATGATCACATTGAATGGCGGTGCTGGCTCGAAGGGCCGAATGGCCTATTCCTGCACCTATTGTCTATTATCTTTTGTCTATTGAGGAGGCCCAGGACAGAAAGGTAAGTATGGGAATGGGAAGGGGAGTTAAAATGTTTGGCAACCAGGAGATTGCATAAGCCAAGGAGACAACCGGAAGAAACTTCATCCACTGTATCCGCTGCTCCTGCTGTGAGCTCCTAGATAAATATATATCAGCAGTTTCTCTTTTGGTTTACTTCAGTTTTTCACTTGGTTACAGTTTAAAGATCCACCAGATGGAGCTATGGGCTGACGTGTCTATATACTGTTCGTTATGTCTTTGCATGAAGTGATAGAAATTTGTTTGCACCAAACAGTTTATTCCAACACTACATAATTAAAAATGGACTTTACCCAAGCAAAATACAATAGTAAGCTCTTTCGAGTTGTTTGGAATCCCTCCGTAAATTTGACCCAGCTTGAATTGCGCTCGCACATTGGACCCAATTTTGACACCAGATTG
The DNA here is from genome assembly GCF_028641065.1 of Leucoraja erinaceus. NCBI lineage: Eukaryota > Metazoa > Chordata > Chondrichthyes > Rajiformes > Rajidae > Leucoraja > Leucoraja erinaceus. The sequence goes on from NC_073383.1 coordinate 41,968,832, forward strand.
GCATCAAATGGCTTCATTTCTATTCATTTTAGAACCTTGCTGGAGGAAGTAGATTTGGGAGGCTTGACGTTTGTTACTGATGGAACTAAGGTTCCGTCATTGCAATATACTGGGTGCGGCTCTGTGATCTGATGGTAAGGAAAGTACCATTATTTACCTTCTACTCTTTGAACTCCTCCACTTCCTCTACCCTCCATGGTGCTGACCTCGCCCCTTCCCACCCACCATCAAAGGCAACACGTTCAGGCCGTCCCTCAAATGCCACTGACACTGATTTTGTGGTCAACATTAACATCCTGGTAAGCTGACATACATTCCCACTCTGGATTGGCAATTTCCCATCATCAAGGCCAAAATCTCCATCCTGTCCCTACCCAGGAGCCCTCAGCCAGTCAAACATACAGTTGTGGTGCAGCGATAAGCTCGAAATGAAGGTGAGGAACCAAGTATTTCGGGAGGAATTTTATTAGTTGTTGTTCTCTTGTCCAGTCGGGTCTGCAAGAGAGCGATCACGCCTAAACTCCTGCCCTTTATCCCTGTAGCTAAAGGCCGCCCACGGACTAGTCCATTCCCGTGTCGAGGGGTTCGATAGTGGCATGGCCCGACCCTTGGGAGCCGCCACAGGAACCCCCCCCCCCCCCCAGAACAGGAGGCATGAATCGCACCAGCGGGCATACAACCCGACTGGACAGCGTATGGAAGTCGGCCGAAAGAGGGGCCGGCGGAGGAGCAACCGAGTCTGGGCAACCAGCTGGTCAATGTCCAAATGTGCCGGCATTAACCGGTCAATCAACACGGCCTCCAGCCGGCCCCCCATGTCCAACACAAAGGTTGTCTGTCCGTGCTCCAGCACCCGGAACGGGCCTTCATGCGGCCTCTGGAGCAGCGTCCGGTGGGCATCACGGCGAAGGAAAACATAGGGGCAATCTCGGAGGGCTGATGGCACGTGTGGGCATAATGTCCCATGACGGGACATCGGCACGGGCGCGAGCCTGCCAACTCGCTCACGAAGGCCCTGTAGGGTGGATGAGGGCGGTCCCTGCTTCCCCAGCGCCGAAGGCACGAACTCCCCGGGCACCGTGAGCAGAGACCGGTAAACGAGCTATGCTGAAGATGAGGCCAAGTCTTCCTTAGGCGCAGTTCGAATGCCCAGCAAGACCCACGGCAGTGCATCAATCCAGTCCGGGCCAGCGAGTTCGCATCTTCAGCGCTGCTTTGAGCTGCTGGTGGAACCTTTCCACCAGGCCGTTTGCCTGCGGATGATAGGCCGTGGTGTGGTGCAGCCACACACCAAACAGGTGAGCCATGGCTGACCACAACTCAGAGGTGAACTGTGGCCCCGGTCCAAGGAAATGGCCACCGGTACCCCAAAATGAACAATCCAGTGCACGGACAATGCACGAGCACACGTAGCTGTCGAGGTATCGGCCAGCAGTATGGCCATCAGCCACCGCGTGATGCGGTCCACCTCCGTGAGGACGTGGGTGATGCCCCGGGATGGCGGGAGAGGCCCCACAATGTCCACGTGGAGATGGTCGAACCACCGGCATGGTAGACCAAATTCCTGGAGGGGCGCCTGGATGTGGCACTGGATTTTTGCCGTCTGGCACGAATGCAAGTGCGGGCCCAGTGGCCAACCTGCTTGCGCAGACCGTGCCACATGAACTGAGCAAACACAAGTGCCGTTGTCGCCTGGATGGATGGGTGAGCCAGCCCATGGATCACGTCAAAAACCCTCCAACGCCAGGCAGCAGGGACGATGGTGCGCGGCTGACCGGACGACACATCGCAAAGTATTGTTGCTCATCCAGGGCCGAGAGGGCATCCTTAAGGCAAAGGCCGGAGATGGCAGTCTGGTAGGTGGGCATATCACTGTCCGTGAGCTGAGCCTCCACCAAGGCAGAATAGTCAATGCCGGGCGCCACCATGAAAACGGCGTAGATGGCGGGGTGGGACAACACCCGGTTCTCCTTCCTGTCGATGAAGCAGATGGAGGTGGTGTACTCCAAGATGTATGCCAACTGCCGCTGCTGCCATGCGGACCAGGGGTCGGAAACCTTTGCCATTGCTTGTGGTCCATGTAAGCGGTGAATGGGCGGCCCTCCAAGAAGTAGCGGAAGTGGCGCACCGCCAGGTACAGAGCCAGGAGTTTGCGCTGTACTTCCTCTGGGCGTTGATGAGGTGCCGGCTGAAGAAGGCCAGGGACCGCCAACCCCCATCCATCAGTTCTTCCAGCATGGCACCAACCGCCGACTCCGATACGTCCACCGTAAGGGCGGTCGGGGCATTCTCCCGCGGGTGAACCAGCAGATGGCAATCCTTCGTGCCATCAAATGCCGCCACTGCCTCGTCGGTCCACTCTGCGTCCTTCCGCCTACCCGCCAGAAGATGATACAGCGGCTGCATGATGGCCGCGGATGGCACAAAACAGTGATAAAAGGCCACCAGGCCGACGAACTCCTGCAGGCCGCGCACAGTGTATGGACGGGGAAACCAGCGGATGGCGTCGACCCTGTCCGGCAGGGGAACCGCACCTTGTGAAGTCACGTGGTGGCCGAGGAAGTCGATAGTGGTCACCCCAAACCGGCACATGGCGAGGTTGACAGCCAAACCATGCTCACTGAGCCGCTGCCAGAGGTGGGCACAGTGCTCCTGCCGTGAGCGGCTGGCCACCAAGATGTCGTCGAGGTAGATGAACAAAAACACGAGACCACAACACACCCCATCCATTAACAGTTGAAATGCCTGCACGGCATTCTTAAGGCCAAACGGCATCCGCATGAACTCGTACAATCCAAATGGCGTAATGATTGCCGTCTTGGGCACATCCTCCGGGTGGACCGGAATCTGGTTATAGCCGCGCACCAAATCCACTTTTGAGAAGATAGTAGCCCTGGCCAAATGGGCGTTGAAGTCCCGGATGTGGGGCACGTGGTTTCGGTCTGCGTCAGTAGCGGCATTCAGCCGCCAATAATCCCCGCAATGTCATCAATCCCCGCTTACCTTGGGGACCATGTGGAGTGGGGACGCCCATGGGATGTTCGAAGGGTGGACGATCCCCAAGGACTCCATCATGTGGAACTCCTGCCATGCCAGACATAGCTTATCAGGCGGCAGTCGGCGTGCTCGTGCGTGGAGGGGTGGACTGGTAGTTGATATGAAATGCACCACTCCATGCATGGGGGTCGACGACCGGAACTGTGGGACCAGAACGCGGACAAGACCCGAGCAAAACAGGAATCCACGGACGACAGGGGGCGTGCGATCGGCTCATCCAGACGCAGCGCGATTGCCGCCTAACGTCCACCAGGAGGGAGTGAGCCCGGAGGAAGTCGGCACCGAGCAATGGCTGGGAGACATCGGCGAAGGTAAACTGGCACGAGAAATGACAGGAGCCAAAAACGACCGGGACCGTTCGAACCCCATACGTACAGATGGGTCTGCCATTTGCCACGGTGAGGATGGGCCCCCACTTACCGGGACGAATGTCCACCAGCGAAGGGGGCAGGACGCTCAGCTCCGCCCCAGTATGCACAAGGAAGCAACCCACGGAGCGCCGATCCCAGGCGAAGAGGCGATGAATCTGGCCAGCCACCATGGGGACCAGCAGGCCCCGGCGTTTCCCAGAAACGTGTATAGCTTGCGGCATTGTCGTGCTGCAGCACCCCAGCGCTGGTGGTAATAGCACCAGTGCCTCCTGCCGGTGGCGCTTGGAGCTTGCTGGTGCGGGACTGCAGGTGCAGTACGGCCGCAGGGGAGGGGATCGTATAGGCCTCCAGGGCGCAGCTGTCACTCCCTCCACAGCTCAGCCGCCCAATGGTAGGCGGCGCGACTCTCGTCAGCAGCGGCCTCTGCAGCCCGTCTGCGTTTTTATTATTTTTTGTCTATGTTTCTATGTAGTTTTTGTTATTTTTTGTTGGGGTGTGTGTGTGGGGGGGGTGGGGTGGGAGGGAGGGGGTAACTTTTAAATCTCTCCCTGCACGGGAGACCCGACCTTTTCTGTCGGGTCTCCGTTGTCGTTGGGGCTGCAACGAGGAGCGGCCTCCAACAGGAGAAGACCGGGGACTCTGGTGCCGACGACTCACCTCACCGTCGCGGAGCTGGCCGAGTCCAGAGCGGGTGGAGCGGTGGTGGAGCGCTGCTGCTGCTGCGGCCCGACCTCCGGAGATTCGGAGGCTGCAACTGCGGGTCTGGCGGACGGCGGCACCGGGAGCCCGCGGGTCCCTGGAGGGAGACCGCTTTTCAGGGCAACGGCGACTTCTCCCGCCCGAGTTGCGGGGTCGAAGAGCTCCTGGAGCGGGGCCTCACAGCACCGCCCCGCGCGGCTTGGAATGGCCGCGGGACTCTGCGAGCGCACGCCGGGGGCTCCAACATCAAGACCCGTTGTACGACCTCGCACCACCTGGCGTGGCTTTAATGGCCGCGGGACAATCGCCATCGCCAGCCGGGGGCTTTGACTTTGACTCTGACATCGGGGGGGGGGGAGGGGGGAGAGTGCAGTGGAGAGATAAGTTTTTTTGGCCTTCCATCACAGCGATGTGATGGATGTTTATGTAAATTATGTTGTGTCTTGGGTCTATTTGTTTGTAATGTATGGCTGCAGAAACGGCATTTCGTTTGGACCTCAAGGGGTCCAAATGACAATTCAATTGAATCTTGAATCTTGAATCAACTGGAGGAAATCGGGCGCTCCCGGAGTGATGGCCAGGGTGCTGACTTCATCCCGGCGCGCCAATCACAGTGCGTTAGTGCACCTGCCGACGGCCAGGGTGTCGGCGAATGAGGCGTCGGTGAGCTGCAGGCGGATGTCGGGGATGGGACCCAACGGGTCCGACTTGGTCTAGTCTCTTTTAATTTTTACCCCTCTCATCATAAAACTGTGCCCTTCAGTCTTTGACATTCCCACCCAGGGAAAATAGTTCTGTCTACTCCAACCATGCCTCTTATATACCGTGCATTCAGAAAGTATTCAGATCTCTTCACTTTTTCCACATTTTGTTACGTTACAGCCTTATTTTAAAATGGATTAAATTATTTTTTTTTTAATCATCAATCTACACACAATACCCCAGAATGAAGAAATGAAAACAGGAGTTTAGACATTTTTGCAAAGTAATTAAAAATAAATAACTGAAATATCACATTTACATAAGTATTCAGTCCTTTTTGCTATGACACTCAAAATCCAGGTTCATCCTGTTTCCATTGATTATCCTTGAGATGTTTCTACAACTTCATTGTAGTCCACCAGTTGTAAATTAAATTGATAAGATTAAGTCAATAACCTCACCTCCTCCACTATAACACTGAACACCGGAGTGCCACAGGGCTGTGTGCTCAGCCCTCTCCTCTACTCCCTCTTCACCCACGACTGCATCCCAAAGTACGGATCCAACGCCATTATTAAGTTTGCTGACGATACCACGGTAGTAGGACTGATCAGCGACAATGATGAGTCAGCCTACAGGGAGGAGATCCAGCACCTGACAGCCTGGTGTGCCAACAATAACCTCGTCCTCAACTCCAAAAAGACGAAGGAGATTATTGTTGACTTCAGGCAGACCAGAGGAGGCAGTCATACCCCCATCCATATAAACGGGACTGAGGTGGAGCGCGTCTCCAGCTATAAATTCCTCGGAGTACATATCTCAGAGGATTTGTCCTGGTCCCTCAACACCTCCAAGCTGATCAAAAAGGCACAGCAGCGCCTTTACTTCCTGAGGAGGCTCAAGAAAGCCCACCTGTCCCCCCGGATCCTGACCAACTTTTACCGCTGTACCATAGAGAGTATCCTGACCACCTGCTTCACGGTATGGTACAGCAGCTGCACTGTTGCGGACAGGAAGGCACTACAACGGGTGGTGAAAACCGCGCAGCACATCATCGGTGCCCCGCTCCCTGCCATGGATGCCCTCCACCGAAAACGGTGTTTGAGACGGGCTGGGAAGATCACCAAAGACCCCTCACACCCCAACCATGGACTGTTTGCCCTCCTCCCATCAGGGAGGCGGTACAGGAGCCTCAGGTCATGTACTAGTAGGATGAGGAACAGCTTCTACAATAATACAATTACATTGCTGAACTCGGAGTCCCGCCAATAGATTTCTCCGGTCCCTCCGTCCCCATTGTTTAATTATTCTGTATTTTTTTGATTATACTGTATCTTCTCTCTTTCTATTTTTTTTATTTCTTTATGCACAACTACTACGGACTGACGCAAAACTGCATTTCGTTGTACTCATACTTGTATTTGTGCGATGACATTAAAGTTGAATTGAATTGAAAAATAGCTGTGCATTGACGCTCCTCATCCAACCTGACAGAGCTTGAGAGGATCTGCAGAGAAGAATGGGAGAAATTACCCAAATACAGGTGTGCCAAGCTTGTAGTGTCATACCCAAGAAGACTTGAGGCTGTAATCACTGTCAAAGGTGACTCAACAAAGTACTGAGTAAAGGATGTGAATACTTATGTAAATGTGATATTTCAGTTATTTCTTTTTAATTACTTTGCAAAAATGTCTAAACACCTGTTTTAACTTTTTTATTATGGGGTATTGTGTGTAGATTGGGGCGGGAGATTGCAACCTTCACGTGGTCCGCTCTGTTTCGATGAATCGAATCAACCTGGCGTGTACAATCAAATAAGATCAGAACAAGTTGTCCTACAACTTTAGGCTGTGCACGCCATATGCAAGAAGAAGAAGAATGATGGGGACTTGACAATTGACAGTTAATTGTAGAATGCTTGTTTGAGAAGATCATTGCCTAGTTATTGTGATATGTTACTTGCCTATTATTAACCTAAGCCAATGGAGAAGGGAGAACTGGTAATGTATATTTGAATTTTGGTAAGATCTTTGATAAAGTTCCATGTAAAAGGTTAGTGTGCAAAAATAAAGAGGTTAAAAGTTCATAAGATTGGAGCTAATATAGTGGCATGAATTCAAAACTGGTTGATAGGCAAGTTTCAGAGAGTAAGAATATTCACTTAGCATTCGAGATGGGACATTTAGGTCTGAGATGAGAGGCTATTTCTTCACTCAGTTTTGTTTAGTTTTGAGATACAGTGGAGAAACAGACCCTTCGGCTGACCGAGACTGTACCGAGCAGTGATTCCTGCACACTAATGGTATCCAATTAAAATACAAACCTGTACATCTGTGGAACGTGCGAGGAAACCAGAGATCCTGGAGAAAACCCATGCAGGTCATGGGCAGAACAGAGTTGCTGAACCTGTGGAATTTTCCACTACTAAAGGAGGCAGAAAAATTAGTAGATAGAAAAGAAACCGTGGCATTCGGAGAGAGCAGGAGTATGTTAATAGACATACAGGACAGTCAGGTCGTGCTGAATAATGGTGCAGGATTGAAGGGCTGAATGGTCACTTTCTATGTTTTTTAGCCTTAATGTTAGTTAGGTCCTGCTGGACTTGGACAGTTTGTTTCAATATTTGAAGAATTACAAAAGGAATGGTCCTTGTGCAACTATTCGTGAATAATCACACTGTGACATTACGTTGGGAATGAAAATGACTATGAAGCAGCCTCGGGCAGAACCTCAGCAGCTGCTAGAGGTGAGATCCTAGGGCTGAATTGAATTGCAGTCATCTTCTTTTGTGTTGGGTATGTCTTCAGCTAGTGCAGTATGTTCCCATTTATGTCCACCAACTTTACTTTTACCAGGCGCTATACTTGGTCAATTGCTACCAGTTGCTCACGTCTAATCTCAGGAATAAAGTTATTTTAAGCCTGCAATGAAATCTTGAGACATTTTGCATTGGCAGAAGAAACTGGTGATGTTACCCTAAGGAAAGTGGTTATCCCAACAATGCACACCTCTGCATGAACTAGATTCTACTGATGGAAGGCCCCAATCACACAGTTTTGCAGAAGATTTTTGTTTTCTTCTCAACAAAAACTATTGGCCTGTCAAGTGCAACCTGCTTTTCAATTTAAAATGAGCCTGTGTGTCATGCTTATCTATCACCGGGAAGGGGAAAAAAGATAAAACAAAACAGCAATTGAAGTACAGAAGGTGCTCGGCCCGTTTGGCAGGTATGTTTGCATAAATCTCATTATAATGCTATTTGCAGGATATGGAGAGCCCCTGCCAGCAGTGTGATGGCTAAAGAAGAGGCAAAAAACCAGGTTAGTTCATTAATGTAGGAGTGTTAGACTTTGCTCAGTGACCTCCTGGTCAGTGTACATATTCAATTTACATCTCTATATTACACTTGATGATAATGTGTAACTAGTTTTCTTTGCAGTTGAGTTCACTGCTACTTCCAATTTAGAACATTTGCTGTTCTTCTTCACTAGTTCTTGACGAAAACCATGACAACTAGTCAACGGTGTACCAAGGTGATTGATCAGACTAATCTGGGCTTGAAAGTTTCTTTCACATAGGTGACAGAGGTTGCAAGAAATTTAGACACTAAACAAAATAAAAATGCTTCATGAGCAGAAAGATATAAATCTGAGAATGATCAGGATGGTGGACTAGAAATGTCAATAGTCAATAGTCAATAGTCTATTTATTTGTCATTTGGACCCCTGGAGGTCCAAATGAAATGCCGTTTCTGCAGCCATACATTACACACAAATAGACCCCAGACACAACACAATTACATTTTACATAAACATCCATCACATAGCTGTGATGGAAGGCCAAAAAAACTTATCTCTCCACTGCACTCTCCCCCCCCCCCGATGTCAAAGTCAAAGTCAAAGCCCCCGGCTGGCGATGGCGATTGTCCCACGGCCATTAAAGCCACGCCGGGTGGTGCGACGTCGCACACCGGGTCTTGGTGTTGGAGCCCCCGGTGTACGCTCGCAAAGTCCCGTGGCCGTTCCAAGCCTCGCGGGGCAGTGGTGCTAGGCCCCGCTCCAGGAGCTCTTCGACCCCGCAACACGGGCGGGAGAATTCGCCGTTGCAGGAGCCCCGAAAAGCGGTCTCCCGGCGCCGCCGTCCGCAGACCCGCAGCAGCAGCCTCCCAATCTCTGGAGGTCGGGCAGCAGCAGCAGCAGCAGCAGCAGCAGCGGCAGCGCTCCTCCACCGCTCCACCCACTCCGGTCTCGGCCAGCTCCGCGACGGTGAGGTGAGTCGGCACCTGAGTCCCCGGCTTCTCCCTGTTGGAGGCCGCTCCTCGTTGCGGCCTCAACGACAACCGAGACCCGACGAGAAAAGGTCGGTGTCTCCAGTGCATGGAAAGATTTAAAAGTTTTCCCCCCCCCCACCCCACCCCACCCCCGCCCCCCACACACACACACACACCCCCCAACATAAAATAACAAAAACTACATTAAAACACAGACAAAAAATAATAAAAACGCGGACAGGCTGCAGAGGCCGCTGCTGACCAGAGTCGCGCCGCCTACCGGATTATGTAATGTTGATGTAATGGTGCAATATTAAAGGGATGGTATGTGAACATATATGGAGAAAGAAATAGTAGACTATAATTATTGTTTTTTATGGCATAGGAGATCGTTCAGCATATTATATGGTTATATGGTTATATTAAATCTCAGAGCAATTTATTCAGTCTCATTCCCCCACTTATTTAATCATAGCCTATTCTCTCTAGCATCCCCATCAACTCCACCCTCCTCACGAAAATCCAGGGACCAAAGTTTAGCACATAAATGTTAAGACAATGGGTGTATAGGATCACCAACACCTGCAGTTTCCCATTCAAGTAAAACACTGTCCTAACCTAGAAATTTATCATCACTCCTTTGTTGTCATGGCATCTAAATCCCAGAACTCCCTCCCCAGCAGCATTGTGGGAGCACCTTCATCATATACACAGCCATGATTCACCATCACCTTCTCAAGGGCAGTTATGGATGGGTAATCAGTACCATCCTTGCCAACATCACTCGCATCCTTAAATAAGTATTGAACCTGTGGAGCACGAGAGATGCCAATTAATTTTTCAAAACCGTGATTCATGGAATTTTTGGAATGAATGCAAAGCACTTCAGCAGGTCGGCAGCGTCTGTGGGGAAAGATTCAGAGTTAATATTTCACATTAATGTCTATTTCTGCAACTCCCACTCCCAAATGCAAGCTACAAACTTTGGTATCTCCCATTTAACAAGGAAAACAAAAATCGGAAAAGAGGACAATAAAAGAAGCATGAGAAAGAAACTAAAAAAGGCAGAAGGTGAGATAAACAGCATGACGTGCAGACAAGAGATAAACCAAATGCTTTGACTGCATGTTTACTGTCATGGGAACAATTCAATAGTCATATTTTCATTTTCAGTTGCCTGCAATAAATGACCTTCTTCTAATTTTATAATCAATAGGAAGAAAATGTTGGACCATTACCTTTCAATTTATGTGCAGTTCATTACCCTCAAACTACATTTTAATGGGGTGTGTCCAAGAAAAATCAATTGAAATTTCATTAGAATCACTTTCGCCTCTATGACTAGGACTAGCACGCATCAATTGCAATGGACCAATAGCATAATATCACTCTGCCAAATTGTTTACACTGAGTGATTACATGGCTGGTAAAATGCCAATGATTAAACGCTACACTCACTAAGCATTTGGAAATCAGTCTAGCAGCAGCGGCATTATGAATGATAATGCCGCTGGTTACTCATCCATAACTGCCCTTGAGAAGGTGATGGTGAATGATGGGGTGGGAGATTGCACCCTTCACGTGGTCCACCACGTTTCGACTAATGCAATCAACCCGACGTGCACCAACAAATAGATGTAGTGTTTTGGTGTCACTTTTGACCATGCCACTAATGACTCGTAACCCAAATGGCCCTTCCCAGGGCCAAAACTCCTGCAGCATCAGGAAATCTCTACACATCTTCCAGATAAATGTGGAAAGAATGCCCAGAGCCAAGAATGACTACATCTCAAGACCTGCTTAGGACCTTAATGCTGATGTCCTCCTTCTACAAGAGACACACATCGCTGATACCTCATGTGCTTCCAAGCTCTGTATCTATGGCTTCAAGCTTGTTGCTGCTGTATGCCACAAAAAATATGGCATTGCTACTTACTTGAGTTATGACCTACATGATTTCTGTGTTCTTGAGGAATCTTGCTCTAATGACATCTTCACTGTTACTGTGAGGATTGGGGATATCACAAATGAATATAAATCCCCTAGAGTCACGTGGCCTGCCTCCATTCTACCCACTTTCCACCATCCAGAAGTACATGCAGGGGACTTTAACAGTCATCACTCATCCTGGGGCTACTCAACCACCAATGAGAATGGAGAATGACTGGATCTGTGGGCATTCAACAATGATCGCTACCTCCTCCATGATGCCAAGCAACCAGGCACATTCCATTCAAGCAGATGGATGAGAGACTACAACCCAGACCTCTGCTTCACATCGAAAACCGATGTTGGCCACCCCCTCCATGCGGTCACGTAAGATCCTTTCGCACTTCCCTCACAGTCAACATAGACCTGCTCTGATCCACGTCGGTGTACAGAGTCCTGTGATCTCATCCAGGCCTCTCCCACGCTGGAACTTCAGGAAAGCAGATTGGACATGTTTCATACAAGTAGTTGAGGAAATGATCATAAGTTTAGAACCCGTCCCCAAGAACTACAAGTCCTTCTGCAGCAAAAAAATGTACATCCCTAGAGGCTTCTGCAAAAACTTCACTCCGTGCTGGCTCCCTGAATCACAAGACCTCTTGAAGCAGTAGGAGGCCACAGGTGACCCAGATACTGCCGCAGAACTGTTAGATTCTCTGGATGCAGCACGTCGTCAGTGCTGGCAAGAGACTGTAGATGACTTGAACTACGCACTCCAGCAGGAAGGCTTGAACTCTCCTTCATCATCTTGGTTCAGCTGCTCCTGCCCGGTACAACTCCCCCCCCCCCCCCCCCCCCCCCCCCCCCCCCCCCACCCACCCCCACCCACCCCCCCCACCACCCCCAAGGGCTGTAGCCTCTCACCTGCTGGCAAACTCGAAGGTCGCCACTTCCAAAGAAGCCCGTCAAGAAGTGAGACGGAGCCTTACAAAGTCCATCTATTCTTCACCAACCGCAAGCCCCCTCCTTTCTAATCCATACACTTCAGTTGATGTAGACAAAGGCCTGTCCACTATTAAAGCTGGGAAAGCAGCAGGAGTTGATGGGATCTACCCGGAATTTCTGAAGAACCTTGGACTCAACTGGTTGGCTGCTTTTAACACCCATGTCCATTGTAATGGAATTATTCCTAAGGCCTGGAGAGAGGCTAAAGTCATCACCATCATCAAGCCTGGGCAATCTGCTGATGATCCAGCTAGTTACCGACCCATCTCCCTCTTGTGCACATCATACAAGTGGTTTGAGTGCCTCCTGCTTGCCAGGATTTCTCCATTGGTAGAACCTGATCTGCCCAGAGAGCAAGCTGGCTTTAGACCTGGTAGAAGCTGTGCAGATCAAGTCCTTGCCTTCTACCAATGTAGAGGCTGGCTCCTAATGTGCCCTGAAAACTGGTATTGCTCTCAGTTTATGACACCGTGTGGAGACATGGTCTGTTGCTGAAATCTTCCAGAATCTTGAAGTGCCAAACCACTGTGCGTGCCCTCTCATCCATCCTCAGCAACCGTAGATTTAGGGTCTCGCTTGGGAACCAGACCAACTCTGTCAGGTCCCTGAATGATGGTCTCCCCCAGGGCTCTGTCCTAGCTCCCCTACTCTTCAACATTTATGTGAGTGACATGCCAACTACCTCGTCCAGGAAGTTTGCATATGCAGATGACCTTGCCTTTGCCTACCAGGGAACTGCCCTTGAGGCTATCAGCAGAGTCCTAACCCAAGACTTGAAGCGGATGGAGGAGTACTTCACCTTCTAGCGACTTTGCCCTAACCCATCTAAGACAACTGTCATTGCCTTTCAACTCGGCAATCGGCTCGCCAATGCAAAGCTCCGAGTGTTCTTTTGTGGTAAGCCGGTGAAGAATGAAGAATTCCCCAAGTACCTCGGAGTCACCCTGGATCGCACCTTCACCTATCGTGAACACCTGAAGAGGGTGGGTGATAAACTGAAAGCAAGAGTCAATATCATCAGGAAACTTGCAGGCAACAGCTGGGGATCCAATGCACACACCCTCCGTACCGCAAGCCTAGCCCTAGTCTACTGAACAGCCGTGTTTTGCTCAACAGCTTGGGCTAATAGCTGCCACACCAAATGAGTTGACACTGTCCTTAACTCGGCAATGCGGGTCATCACAGGAACACTTAAGTCAACACCTTTGCAGTAGCTCTCTGTCCTCTCTCATATATTTCCCCTCCCAGCATACGCAGAAGGGAGAGGATGTTGAAAGTACACAAAATTGCTGGAGAAACTCAGCGGGTGCAGCAGCATCTATGGAGCGAAGGAAATAGGCGACGTTTCGGGCCGAAACCCTTCTTCAGAGCATCTGCAATTCCTTCTTGAACACAGAGGATGTTGAAAGATTGGTGCACCATCGAGGCTAACCCTTTCCATCCATGCTAACTTGAACAATCTGCCCAACATGCGCCTGAAGTCCTGCAAACCCTTAAAGTCTTCCGGCAATTTAACAGAAGACCAGGACTCCAAGACTGAGTGGCACAGAGCCTGGAAAGATGCCAACACCAACAACAGAGAGGTCATCACAGACTCCACAGTGAAACCACCGGGTTTTGACCTCCATCACATAGGTATGTTGCAAAACGTACCTTAAGCGTCGCTGCAGATCTGTCCCAGCGCGTGTGCGTGATTTTGCCGCCGTTGAGAGGGGGGCAGGTTTAAAACACGATTTTCCCTAGGCTATTCAAATCGAGGTTGTTCAGCCTACTTAGTTGCTTGGAGGTTCGTTCGCTGGAGCTATTTTTTAATTTATTTGGTTAATTTAATTGTTATAGTAGGTTAAAAATTATCCTCTAAACCCGCGACCGCCGACAACAGGACGGGTCACATACAGGGGACAACGGAAGGTAGGTTGTTCATTTTTACATTAAAAAGGGCTTCTTAAGATCCCTTTATACAAAGTTTTAAGTTGCAAGTAGCTAATTTGGGGCCCCATTAAATCCCGCAGGATTTTTCTAGGCATATGGGGGTACAAATCTACCGTAATGGGAACGTTCCAAACCAGCGCGTTCCACAGAGTTCCACAGGATCCCACTCGAAAGCTGATTTAAATGGCCATTAATTTACAGCAATTGAACACTAAATTCCTTCCATTTGGCCTATAAAGCCATGTAAATTAGATTTAAAAATCATGTTTTATTGTGAATTCTTTGTGAATGTTATTTGGACACTATTTAAAATGTAGCTTAAGAAATGGATAGATTTTTAGATCTAGTAATTGAAGTTTGGAATTAGCTACAATTGGGTAACTAACTAATTATATGCTTTAATTTCAGGTCATCCAAGTAAGATTGTTTCATATTTATTTCTGAATGCTTCAATCTATAATAACTGAAAATTTCTTTCAGTTCTCTTAATTTTTAAGAAAGTTATGGCCATTTCACTGTCCTCGATCACAGCTTTTGTGTTAAGTCAATGGAAAATCAATAGGGAACAAGATGCTAAGTTCTGAATATGAAAATTGTCATAACCTTTTTAATACTGAAGATATGAAAATGAATTAGATGTCAAATTAAACTTATTTTTGTGCTTTATCTGATGGGATAAATTGCAGACTTGATTTTTTTAATCTCAAAATTTTGTAACATTGCTACATCGCAAACAATGGCTAAACCTGAACAGAATCCGCACCCTCCATGCATAAGTGGGGGATGACAGGCAGCCCTGCTTGCGACTGTGGACATCCAGAGCAGACCATCCCACACATCGTGAATGACTGCTTACTGAGTCTTTTCCCTGATGGATTCCACCCAGTAACTGATGCTGTCTGATCATCAACTTTAGGCTGTGCACGCCATATGCAAGAAGAAGATTCTGAATGATAAATTGATCAACTGGGTTGACTCAAAAGGAACACCAAGCATTTTTTTAATGCGAACAATGTAGGCAGACATTTGCATGGACATGACATAAAAATACATTTATCAACCACATATGAAAGATGGAAATGCTGTGTACATCCAGAATGCCTGCAGCCAATAGAGGACATTGGAGTACACAATGCAAAGTTCTTCTTCCCAACCCAATGCTAACCTTTCTATCCTTGGCCTCGTCTATTGCCAGAACGCGGCCACACATAAACTGGAAGAACAGTAACTCGTATTGTGCTTGAGTAGCCACAACCCAAAGGGGTGAACATTGAACTCTCCAATTTCAAGTAATACCGCCCTCTACCACCCCCCTCTCTTGTGCACACAGTTCTCCCACCATCCCAGTCACTCTGCTCTTTCCCTTCTTCTGTATGTTCATCTCCTGTCCCCAAGTCCCATATTTCCTTTATCCCTCACTTTTCCACTTGTAGCTTGTCCCTTTTTGGCCATCTGCAGTTTCTTGGTTCTCCTCCTACTTAGAATTTTCTGGATCAGTTTAGTTTAGTTTAGAGATAAAGTGCAGAAACAAGCCCTTTGGCCCACCGAATCGCACCGACCAGCGATCCCCACACATTATCCTGCACATATTAGAGACAATTTACACTTATACCAAGTATACAAACCCAAGACAATTAACCTACAAACCTGTACGTCTTTGGAGTTTAGGAGGAAACCGAAGCTCTCGGAGACAACCCACGTGATTACGGGAAGAACGTACAAACTCCGTACAGACAGCACCCGTAGTCAGGATCGAACCCGGGTCTCTGGCGCTGCAAGGGCTGTAAGGCAGCAACTCTACCACTGCGTCACCGTGCTGCCCTTGCATTAGTGTAAAGGAGAATAATATTTCTGATAATTTTATTACTAATCCCAAACACTGTTTATGTCAGAATTTCTACCTAATCTTTGCAATTTCCCCCAGAACTATGAAAATCACCATTAAAGAGATCAGAGTGCCAGAAAAGCACAAAATGTAAATACCAAAACATTTTGTTTAAATCGCCATATTTTGGTGACAAATAAAACTTGAACATCAAATCCAGCATGGATGCACATTAGGCACTTGCTGAATTAAGTGCAATAACATTTCAATTTTTAATTTAGTTCACCTGGATGCCACACAAAATTAGAATTTTAAGATGTAGAAAGTTCGGAGCAGATCTTGGTTAGAAAAGACGAGTAAAAAAAGTACCAAACAAAGGGTGCCCACAACAGATAACCAAATCGACAACAGATAACCAAATCTGAACCTGTATGCAAACCTAGTACAGTAAAATTCCAATAATCCACTACCTAACTTTTAAGGAATCCAGTGGTTTCTCATGTGGGTCCAGGATGCTGTGTCCTACACGCCCGTCTAGTCATTCATACCCAGTTCCATTTCTATTTTACACTTGTCAGTGTTCTGGTTCCCACATTCCCTTTTACCTACCCATGCCCTGGTTCCACATTCCCTACCACTTGCCAGTGCCCCAGTTCTGATAGAGCAAGAGCTGGTGCAGCTGGTAAAGTCACTGCCTCACAGTTTCAGAGACCTATGTGCAATCTGACCTTGGGTTTACCTGTGTGGATTTTGATGGATTCCTCTGAATGCTCCAGTTTTACCTCACATCTCAAAGACCCTTTGGTTGGTAGGTTAATTGGCTGTTGTAAATTGCTCATTGTGTGTATGTGAATGGTACCATTTGGGGCGGAGAGTTAATGAGAAAGTGGGGAGAATTTAAAAAATGGAATTTATGCGCAAATAATTGAAATGGGTCGTTGATCAATGGCACAGACTCGATAGACCGAAGGACCTGTTCCCAAGTTATATCTCTCTGTGTCTCTATAATTCCATGAGATATAGGGAAGCAAAAGACCTTGGAAGGGTTTGAACACAAAGTAGAAACTTTAAAATTGATGCATTAATGATTAAATAATAACTGTCAAATGTAAGAATAAATAACTGAAAAGGAAAAATGTATGAAAAGAGCAAAGGAATGAGATTAAATGGAAAATGTTCATAATTAAAATAATGACCCATTAGCTCCTTCTATGGTTCTATGATTCTATGATTCTGAAGTAAAATAGAACGCGTGGTAAAATGTACAATATACATGACATAGATAAAGAACATTCAGCTGAAAGTATTTCTGCATCTTCCAAAATAAAGCAAAATCAGCCATGATTTTGCAACGTATACAAAGGGAAAGCCAGGTATATGATATGGAATTCTTCAAATATAAAATGAAATTGAGAATACTCTTCTATGAGATACAAATTAATGATAGGTCTCTTGAATAATGAGGAAAAAGGGGTTACTTGGATTATGTGCACATGAGTAACTAAGGGCATTTCTAAACAGTAACCCTTGATTAGTGATATTCTTACATAAAGCAAGCAATTATTGATACCTTTATCACATAATATGAATCAATGAATGTGCCTTATATAATGTATGTATGAGAGTGTGGGAGGTTGCAGGATCAGCAATGGGGATTGGTTTTTGAATTGTAAAGTATCTGAGATCTGTAAACGCTATGTTTCAAAACATTGTTTTAAAGATAACCTTATCTAGGATAAATTACAGATTTGTTTTCGGAGTAATTTGATTTTTTTTAATATGGCTAGTTAGTAGAGATATGATTGGCATAGGAATTGATTTATTTATTCTAAAGTTTCTGTTTACAATTAACATATTCAAATTGTCTATCAAGGTAACCACACAGTTCGTTGATGGTTTGAAAGTGTAGGGAGAAAAGTATTTGAAAGCTCAAACTATGTATAGGAAATTACTCCAGTAAACTAGCCAATAGTCAACCCAACAATAACATCAAGTACTGCCCATTGTTGAGAGATCCAGAATGGCTCCGAATTTGTGAGTGATAAGGATCTCTGAAACTGGACAATAAAAACTGTTTGCATTTATTTAGCATCCTCAGTGAGGGAGACCGAACCGGTGGTGTTCTGTGCTTCCTGTTAAGCAGACTAATGTGTGGTACTTACATGGGAGACCACCTGGGAATATCAGGTGCAATAAACTTTCTACCTAGGAGAAGGGTATACTGTATCTTAGCCCTAACATACAGGACATAATATGTCGACACCCTTCACCCACCATCCTTCCAAAATGTTTAAAATTGACCTGAAAAATATCTGTCAATCACAGTTTTGAAATTTTCAAACGGCTCCACCTCATCGTCCTTTTAGGGCAGTTTACAATTAATTATGCATCAACCGCTGTATTCCTGGAGTAACCATGCTATAGTGTTCATCATCTGAGCCTGCACTGCAGTAATTCACCGCAGTTACCTCAATAACCTCTACCTCCCTGGTGGATTCTTTGCGTACGGAAACATTTCAGTCATCATCCTAAGTGAACCAAGATTTATTTTTGTATACACCCCCGCCCCTGTTCTGGATTCTACTTTATAGTCATAGAGTTACAGAGATACAGTATTGTAACAGGCCCTTTAGCCTACCAAACCAACACTGACAATCCACCACTTATTCTACATTAATTCCAATCCAATCCCCCCCACATCTACATCAATTCCCACAAGACTCTACCACTCACCTGCACAGTAGGGGCTAACTTATAGTGGCCAATTAGCCTACCAAGCTAGACATCTTCGGATGTGGGAGGAAGCCAGGGCACCTGAAGGAAATTTATGTGATTACGGAGAGATTGTGCAAACTGCAAATAAAAAGCACCCAAGATCAGATTTAATCCAGGACTGTCGCACCACTTGATCCTCAACCAAATTCTAAATTTCTTTAGCAATGAGTTCAATCAATCTACAAGCCACTGATTCAGGTTGAATTGTGGATCCATTGGTACCTGATATGAAACGGGAAGAGATAGATATCAAGCGTGACTGACCTCTGTTCTGTTTTCCAACCTGTAATTTACATTATTCCAAGACTGGACAGAATGTGGTGCAAAGTCTTGACCTTCAAATTTGAGAAAGCAGACGATCGTGATAAAGATTTTTTTTTCACACCCTGTTTAATATCATCTAGGGGGATATTGGCTCAGCGGGCCAGAAAAAATTGCAAGCAAATATGTGTTTGTATGATTCATACCCATTTCATGGAAATAGCTGGAGGTTAAGATGAGACAGAGTAGATGCAAGAAAATACAGAAATAAAAAATTGGAAAAAGAAACCCTAGAGGAGCAAGGCAGCCACACTATTCACAATAATTAAGTAGATTGGTTTATTCATTTTACAGAGTAAACTTTCTTATTCAGACTTCTGATTTGCTTTTTAAAGTCACTTGTTCCTCCACAGTGCTTTCTTCCGCCTGACATTTGCAAGCTCAATATTCTAATGGGCATCTATCCTATCATCCCTTGCAATACCCGAGAACAAGAACATAAGAAAATGGAGAAGGAGTAGGTCACTTGTCCCTGTAAGCCTTCCTTACCATTCAATATGATCGTGGCTGATTCACCCTGGGCCTCAACTCCTCTGTCTCAGATTCTCATAGTTTTCAATTTTCCAATCTTTGAAAAATGTATCTATCTACATTTTAAATACTTCTGAGAATTAAATAGATGCACCACCCCTTGCAAGAAGATTCCATTTAACTCAGTTTTAAAGGGACATACCTTATATTGTAATCATAACCCCTTGTTCAAGACTCTTCCATGAGTGCGAACATCTTGAGATCAACTCTGTTATGCCCCCTTTGGATCTTACATGTTGTAATAAATTCACCCTAATGAAAATCCAATCTGTACAGCCTCTCTTGACTGGACAATTCTTTTATCTCAGAAATTTACCTGGTGAATTTCCAATGCTACTACTGTATACCCTTTTTTAAGGAGGCGGAGACCAGAATTATGTACAAAATAAATCATAAATACTCTAATAGGGATTCAGGTCTAGCCTCACCAACATCCTGAACAATGTAACAATGTACTAATTACGAACGTCCAACCCCTACCCTCTGTTCTGTTAGCTTCTTTTGCAATCTCACCCCTACCTTTATCAATTCTCTTGCTGTTGGTTGACAGCTAGCCTTCCCAGATACATGCAAGAAGATACAGTGTATGCCTAGAAACGTTCAAGGTCATTCTCCAAGGCCATCTACAATCTCCTTCACTGAAAATTGGTGGTGTTCTATTAATTATTGTAGCATCACTTAGAAACATGAGATTCGCAGATTTTAGGCATAAAGAATGGTTAATATTTCCCTGCTATATGCCTGCCTATGGTTCAAAACTGTATTGAAAGTTCCTTTTAGAGATACAGCCTGGAAATAGGCCCTACAGCCCAACAGGTCCACGCCGATTATCGATCACCCGTCCATATCACCATCACCTATCGATCACCCACCTCACCCGCTGAGTTTCTCCAGCATTTAGGTCTACCTTCGATTTTTCCAGCATCTGCAGTTCTTTCTTAAACACCCGTCCCATTCTTATTGGTTCTGTGTTATCCCACCTTCCCATCCACTCCCTACACATTAGGTGCAATTTACAGAAACCAATCAACCCATCTTTGGGATGTGGGAGAAAACCAGAGCACCTGGAGGAAACTCATGTAGCCAGAGGGAGAACTTGCAAACTCCACACAGCTCCAAGGTCAGGGTTTAACCTGGGTCTTTGACATCGTGAGGCAGCAACTCTAACAGCTGCATTACAGTGGACACATTCACAGATGCAGGTCGGGTAGGGTTTGGGATTTGGTGTATTCATTGGTATCACAGATAGCTAAGTTGTTCATAGATGGGCCAAAGAGTCAACAGTGGCACCTCACTTCCTCTTGTTCATCCCATTCCTCCCCCTTCTCCTCCCTTTCCTTCTCTTGCCCCACTCCCAGCTGTTGATAACTGCTGAGTTGTTGACTGTGCGTGGCAACATACACCTGATCACCACATATTTTGAGACACTTTGCAATGTGCTCCAGAAGGGTCCAGCCACCTAAAGTCTCATTTTGTCACTCAATGTTCCGCTTTATTGTCAATTTCCAAAGTAACTTTTAGCTAGTTCACCAGTTTCCAATCAAAATCATATTATTAAAAAATTGGCCCATGTAATACAAATAGATCCCTAACTCATCAATCACATTATATCCAATTCACGGTATGTAAATATGCATTATAGCATATTTCAATGTTTTCTACCTGTATTCAGTATCCAGAATTTATAGATTTTTAGATATTAAAGGAATCAAAGAATATTGGGTTTGTACAGGAAAATGACACTGAGGTGGAACATGATCTTGTTGAATGGCAGCAGACACAATGAGGCAAATGGCCTACACCTGCTTCTTTTTCTTGTATTCTAAGCCTGAGTCTTTGACCAATTGCCATACCTCTCCCAGTGGCAACTGTAAAGAAATTTAGAGAAAATACCAATCACTTGCAGACATGCAGCAACAGCTAATAGAAAACATGTTGCATATCACCTGCAAACAGTTATTAATCCCTTTATGCAGCCACGATGGGCAGATATCCTGAACGTGTGTTCTGCCAAAGTGAGATTGAGAGGGCAACGGTGATTAACTTACACCTACCTCCTTCATCTACTTCTTGCAGGTGTTGGCCATGCTCATACACTCACATAAAAGTTGCATCACAGTGTGGGCCGTGTACCATTTTGGAACCAATTTGGTACCCTTATGCTCCAAACACATTCCATGGAAAGACCTTGTGGCCATTGTCATTCATTGTAGTATCGACATTTAGCTAGGGGGGGGGGGGGGGGGGGGGCCGGGCGGGGCGGGGGCATGTAATACAAATAGCGGGGGGGGGGGGGCGGGCCGGGGGGGGGTATGGGGGGCATTATAGCGGCGGCGGCGGCTGGGGGACGGCGGCAGCAGCAGCGACAGCGGCGGCCTGCCCACGGAGCTGGGGCGGCGACCTGGCCTCGGAGCAACAATTTTTTTGCGCCCCTAAAAATTTAGCGCCCGGGGCAACCGCCCCACTGCCCCCCCCCCCACGCTACGCCACTGAATACAGCATGTCTGCATCACTGTGTAACAACCACTGAATCTGGGCTACAAATGTCAATGTTCAATGTGTTCTTTCAGATTCAGATTCAGATTCAGAGAACTTTATTGTCTGTCGTAACAGAAAATCTTCTTTTACGTGGCTCAACATACAGACAGGACAATGTGCTGATCAGTCATACAACACAGATTTCTGCGAGCACACACACAGTGTGTATCGATCTTAAAAGCAAATATAAAGATTAAAAAATAGACAAGATAAAAGTTGTGGATACGTGTAAAGTGACAATGCGTCAGGGTTAATTTGTCCATTGTTCATTTTTTATTTATGCTGTTTATGGTAATGGGTATGAATGAGTTTTTGTGGATGTTTTTCTTGGATAGGGGGGCTTTATATCGGTGGCCTGATGGCAGAAGTTGGAAAGACTTGTGCAGGGGGTGGGTGGGATCCTGTGTAATGAGATTGTTCCTTTTAACTGCCTGGGTGTGGAGTACTGATAATTGATTTTGAGTTTTGCCAGTTATTTTGCTTGCCTGATTGATGATCCGGGAAAGCTTTGATTTGTCTTTGACAGAGGTGAGGGTGAACCAGGATGTGATGTTAAAGGTGAGTACAGATTCTATGTGATTTATAGACAGCTGTTAAAATGTCCTGTCTGACATCAAAGCTCCTGAGTTTCCTCAGCAGGAACAGGCGTTGCTGTGCCTTCTTGTACACAGAGTCCGTGTGCTGGGAGAAGGACAGGCGGGTGTCAATCTCTGTGCCCAGGTATCTAAAGGCCTCCACCTGCTCAACTGTCTGCCCATTCAGCCTCAGAGGTTCAAAGAGAGGTTGGGGGGAAGATGTTTGCCTCCCCCCACAACACAGCTCCTTGGTCTTGGAGATGTTAAGCTCCAGAGAGCTCTCTTTGATCCACAGCATCAGGGTGTTGACCTGCTGATAGTAGGCAGCCAGAGAAGTGTGATCCTTGATGTGGGCCACCAGGGCCATATCATCTGCTTAGTTAAAAAGGGAAATGTCACTGTTATTGTTTGTTATGTTGTTTGTGTAGATGGAAAATAAAATCGGTGATAAGACACAACCCTGGGGGTTATGTTCTTATGTACATCACTAGGCAACACTATAGAAAACCTATAATTATCCATCCACTTAGTGTTCTCACAGGAAGATGACAAACTTAACACTGGTATGAGAAAGCGATAATAGAGATTTTCACAGGGAATGATACCAGGCACTCAGAACTAATGTGTAAAATACAAAACATAAATAAACCAGAAATCATGAACCATCTGCTTGTCTTTTGATATTTATTGAGCCATATCAGATGCCAATTAAACGCATTCAATCATGATTTTGATCCTACAGGTTCAGTATTTAAAATTGGTTCCCATCTATTTAGATTCTCGGGAAAAGTAATTAGACTGCAAAATCTTGACTCAAGAAAGGCATCCTCACGGTTACGCGTTTAAGAAGGAACTGCAGATGATGGAAAATCGAAGGTAGACAAAAATGCTGGAGAAACTCAGCGGGTGAGGCAGCATCAATGGAGCGAAGGAAATAGGCGACGTTTCGGGCCGAATCCCTTCTTCAGACTGATGTGAGGGTGGGGGGAGGCGGGAAGAAGAAAGGAAGAGGTGGTGGAGCCAGAGGGCTGAGGGAGAGCTGAGAAGGGGAGGAGACAGTAAGGACTACCTGAAATTAGAGAAATCAATGTTCATACCGCTGGGGTGCAAACTGCCCAAGCGAAATATGAGGTGCTGCTCCTCCAATTTATGGTGGTCCTCACTCTGGCCATGGAGGAGGCCCAGGACAGAAAGGTCGGATTTGGAATGGGAGGGGGAGTTGAAGTGCTGAGCCACCGGGAGAACAGGTTGGTTATTGCCAACCGAGCTGAGGTGTTCGGCCCTTCCAACCCATCCTACCCCCTCGCCTGGCACTTTCACTTGCAACCGCAATAATTGCTACATTTGTCGCTTTACCTCCCCCCTTGACTCCATTCAAGGACCCAAGCAGTCTTTCCAGGTGCGGCAGAGGTTCACCTGCACCTCCTCCAACCTCATCTATTGCATCCGCTGCTCTAGATGTCAGCTGCTCTACATCGGTGAGACCAAGCTTAGGCTTGGCGATCGCTTCGCCGAACACTTCACCTCAAGGTCGTTACCCGAAACACCACCTATCTTTTTGTCCAGAGTTGCTGACTGATCCACTGATTTATTCCAGTTTTTTGTGTCTATCTTCTGTGCCGTTCAATGTTCCTTTAACTCCTGCGACAAGCTGGTGGAGCAGCTGCCTCACAGCTTCAGTGACTTTGGATGCTATTTGTGTGGAGTTTGTATGTTTCCCTGTGACCAAATGAGTCTACTCCAGATGCTCATTTGGAGCATCCATAAAACATGCGGGTTGGTAGTTTAATTGTTTGCTGTAAATTTCCCCGATTGTATGTGACTGGTAGAAACTGGGGTGAGGAGGTAATGGAAATGTGCTGAGAATAAAATGGGCTAGGGTAGGATTAGTATAAAAATGAGTGCTTGGGCATGGATGCAATGAACTAATGTACTTGTGTACACACTGTATGACTCAGTTTAACAACTGGACATTGCAGTGTTTCATTAGCAACACTCCAAAATGTTAACCTGCTCAGTTACAGTAGTGGGACTTGGATTCACAATCTTCTAACTTTGTGAGAATGTTGCTACTGTTTGAATCCAATCAAAGACAAATATACTATCTCTGTTTTAAGTGAGATGTGTTTGATGCACATGATAGATTTGCAGCCAATACATATATTCATTAATTTCCATTAATAGATACTTTTTCAAATTTTTGTCTTGGTCCGTGAAACTTTCACCTCAAGCACTAAAGATGGAAATTTATTCTGCATTAAAAAGCAGGATTTGGCCGGCAATTATAAACCACTCTTGAATTTCTCAGCAATAGTTTGTCATTTAAGTAAACTTTCCACCTTTGCCATTGGCCAGTTATCCATCTCAACAGTAGTCCTGGTTACCGTTGTCATATGCACAGTCATGGTAAACAGAAATTGTCTTCTTTCCCACTTAGTGAGGCACTTGATAATTCTGCTACTTAATTGGGAAAAAAATAATCAGCTGCTTTGCAAATTGCTGTCTGCTTATAATTAGATTAAATGCAACATAGCAACCATTTCAGAACAAGACAGTTCTACTCTGCACATTGACAGAATTGAAAGGGGATGAGTCATTTGAGTGCAAATTCATTTAGTCATCCCACCTAATTTATTCAGGCTCAACACTTATCAGGCGGAAATAATTCCTCTGAAAACCTATTGAAAATTCTACTACAGTTACAGCGTTTCAACAACATATCAAAGCAAATGGCCTATTAGGGCTGCAGCGAGGTGCCGGGTCACCTTGGTTTACTTTAAAAATGGCTTCAAGCTTCATTTTGTTCACAAACACAAGCATATCTCTCTGACTCAACTTTGATTTGAACTAACCCGAGGCTAATCGGATGCAGGATTCAAAGAGAAAGCAAATAAGCAAATTAAACAATGCTTTCAATCATAATTTAAAACGTATGAAGTTGAAATAGAAGAACAAAAAGAACAAATGCGAACAAATGAGAAGGGATGTCTCAAAGTGGTTTACAGCATAATAATTTATTTTTTGAATTGCAATCAATATTATAAAATGGAAAGGCAATATGGCAGTCAGCCAGCCTACAGCACATTAATACAGAACCATGCTGGAGATACTCAGCAGGTCAGACAGCCTCCATGGAAAAAGAAAAGCAGATTTGATGTGTTCAGGTTAATGATTCCTCATCAAATTCTGAAACTTTATCTGTAACCTTTTTTCCCTTCCGCAAGTGCTTTAGAGAATTGCCGACCTTTGACTCACTATCTCATCGTCCTTCTGAAGATGCTAGTTATGTTTTGCAAGATTTCCAAAGAAGACATCCATGACCTAGCAATCCTCTTTTTGTAATTTTATTAAATGCCCAACAAGATGGAGTAGTCATAGAGAGATACAGCAGGAAAACAGGCCCTTCGGCCCTGCATCCCAGCTAACGATCAAGCTTAATTCTATCTGTGTTATTATCCCCACACTCCCATCAACTCCCCCAGATTCTATCACCCTCCCACACAGGAGGGGCAATTTGCAGTGACAAGTCAACCTACAAATGAGCACATCTTTGGGATATAGGAGGAAACTGGAGTGCCAGGAGAAATCCATGTGGAGAGATGGAGAGCATGCAGACTCTACACACACAGCACTGAAGGTCATGATCGAACCTGGGTCTTAGGCAGATGCACCACTGTGTTGATGTGAATAGCTAAACATTTTTTCTTAAATGTCAATAAAAATCAGCAGCCAATTGATTCACCAACCTGCACATTTTCTTTTTGTGGAATGAAACCAAGACCATCAGAGGAAACCTATGCACACAGGGAGAACATGCAAACTCCACACAGACAGTGGCATTGGACAGGAGCTGTGATGCAGTAGCGCTAACCATGGCAGCAGGTTGGTGGATTCATTGCTGTAAATTGACCCTTGCATGCAGGTAAGTGGTAAAACCCGGGTGGGAGTTAATACTGATTGTGTGGGGCGGGGGGAATGGAATAAAAGGAGTAGGACTGGTGCCAATGGGTGGTTGATGGTTGGCACCGTGAGCCAATGGGCCTGTTTCTATGCTGAATTACTTCATGTTTCAATGATAATCCATGAAACAACTAGGGCTTGTTATCCTTAAAGCAGCGATACCTGAAGGGAGGTTTTACACACATGGTCAAAGTACTTGTAAAGAGCTTAATCCCACATGTGTAAATACCTTAGTCTCACACAGGTTGAAGCACAAGCATCTTTATTGTTCAGGTCTACATCATCTAAGCAGTACATCATACGTTCTCACTACTGCTGCTACTGGCAAGCAGTGGGTAAGTTCTTACAGTATAAATGTTATAATTAGGCAGATGATAATTACTAAGCATTCTGATTGGCTAACATGCAATAGCCAATCTACATCTCTTCTTGTATAAATGAAAAGAACGGCTAAGGCGTTTTAAACTGATAAACAATCTACAACTAGGGCATTTTAAACCAAGGGAATAATACTGGGGTTAAACACAATCACCATATATAATGGATGGCCTGCTAACCCACCTGGTCCCCATGTGGTGGAGCTATCTTATCCATTTTCCTCCAAAAAAATGGAAGCTGTGGTTGGTAACATCGCGGGACACCCAATGGACACGGAGGGCGAGACGGCCATGGGAGGACAGGGGTTAGATCGGCGCAAGAAGTCCAGGGAACCGGTTAGAATCGGGAATGGAGGGACAGGCCGACGCGACTAAGCATTCTGATTGGCTAACATGCAATTGCCAATCTGCGGTACAGAAGGACTATGATCGAATATTTGTGTGCTAACATGCCTGTGAAATACCTGGAATTAAGGCACTGCCTAAATTCAACTTTTTGCTGATAGTGAAAAGAAGAGGAAACGTTTTCCAATGGTTGGTAGGTTACAACAGATTTTTTTTTAATTTTGCTAATAAAAAAAGCAAGGGAGGAGATGAAAAATCATTACGTTTTACTGGGGTGGGAGATTGCAACCTTCATGTGGTCTAGCAATGTTACAAAATTTTGAGATTTAAAAATTCAAGTCTGCAATTTATCCCATCAGATAAAGCATAACAATAAGTTTAATTTTACACCTAATTCACTTTCATATCTCAAGTAATAAAAAAGTTATGGCCATTTTCATACTCGGAAATTAGCATCTTGTTCCCTATTGATTTTCTATGGACATAACAAAAAAGCTGTGATCGTGGACAGTCAAAAGCCCATAACCTTCTTAAAAATTAAGAGAACTGAATGAAATTTTCAGTTATCATAGATTGAAGCATTCTGAAACAAATATAAAATAATCTTACTTGGATGACCTGAAATTAAAGCATATAATTAGTTAGTTACCCAATTGTAGCTAATTTCAAACTTCAATTACTAGATCTAAACATCTACCCATTTCTTAATAAATGATTAACATTTTTAAATAGCTCAAGTGTCACAAATAATTCACAATAAAACATGATTTTTAAATCTCATTTACATCAATTTATAGGCCAAATGGAAGGAATTTAGTGTTCAATTGCTGTAAATTAAAGTCATTTTAAATTGGCTTTCTAGTGGGTTCCTGTGAACGCGCTGGTTTAGAATGTCCACATTGCGCTGGATTTGTGCCCTCAAATGCCCAGAAACTGCGGGATATAAAGAGCCCAAAATGACCTACTCGCTATAGAAAACTTTATATACAGGGTTATATACAGGGTTATATACAAGCCCCATTTAATGTAAAAATAAGGTACATACCTTTAATTGTTTGCTTTATAAAACCCTGGGGCTGCGAGAGGTTGCGAGTTGAGAGAGTGATTTTTAAACTACTATAACTATTATACAAGGCCATAAAAACTAATAATACCTTTTGCGACGGGGTCTTTCAGCGATTTTCCGTTAATGATTTACTAGGCTGAACATTTTCGATTGCAACAGCCTAGTAAAAATCGCGTTTTAAACCCGCCCCCTCTAAACAGCGCCAAAATCGCGCACACGGGTTAGGGCAGATGCTCAGACACGATTCAGGTAGGTTTTGTAACATACCTACGTGGTTCACCCTGTTTCGACGAATGCAATCAACCTGACGTGCACAAACAGACGATCAAACAGAACAAGTTGTCTTACAACTTTAGGCTGTGCACGCCATACGCAAGAAGAAGATTCAATTTTACTCAGTGAATCCTCAAATAGTTGTCAGTCAGACTTTAATGTTAATTACGCCCTTTTATGTAACTCACTTCAATCACCTCCGAGCTACCCTGTCTTTCTCCTTCCCCTACTCTCCACCCATTCCTTGCTGTTTGCTTCATGAAAAGAAATAGCTGTAGATGGTTCAACTTCATCATTGATTGATTCACTAGCTGAGTGCTAAAAAACTCAAATTTTTTCTGAATCAGCACCAGGTATGTGTGTATGTCAATCAACAACCAATAGCATGTGGGTTCCTGAATTCACATCTTACTTTACCCTTTTATAAGCTAACAGAAAGAGAACAGAGATTGCAGATACTTGAATCTGGAACAAAAATCAGAATGCTTGAAAAACTCAGGGATCAGGCAGCATCTTTGGAGGCAAAAACTTTTTGGGTCAAAACACTGCATCAGGACTGCACTGTTAACCCATTGTTATCAGTCTTCAGCCCAGTCTCTGAGAACCAGAGGGTGTTGTTCCTCTCCCTGATTGAGATTTTCTGTATGAGTCTTGAGACCAGCAAGTACAAAACTCACCTTAAATGCATCACTACAGAGGAATTTGTCATGTTGCTTTTCACTTCCTAGGGTAAAGAAGAAATTAATTAATTTCTCCCTATTTTCACGCATGCTCCTCAGGACCACCTGTGCAGGCTCCATTTTTGATAATTTCTCCATGGTGCCTCAACAAATTGCAATTCTTTGTGTGAATTTGCAAAATGCATTCTAACTTGCTACTCCATGAAGGGGGATGGGAGTTTTGGTTGTAAGAGAGTTCAGCCTGAACCTGATCTCATAAAATACAATACAATCAGTTTTATTTGTCACTTGATTTGCAATTGGAAATTAATTTGCCAGCAGTGGTACAATGAAAAAGAATGTGTCTCCGGGAAAGGCCGCACCAATCCTTGCTGTTAGACCATGGGGGAGGCGAAATGGAAAAAGTCGCCTCTCCGTGGAGGAGGCGACCAAAACGGTTTCCCCCTCCCCCCCATCACACCACCCCCCACTCAAGACACACAGAGGAAAATTGAAAACCCACATTAGGACATACTAAAAGAACTGAACGCTGCTGACAGGGCTGCCAGCTTGCAGCGCCCCAACCGACCAATTTATATACGCATGGAGTCAGTTGTGACCCTAATGGATGAATGTAAAAGAGAGTTAGATGGAGCTCTTGGGGCTAGCGGAATCAAGGGGTATGGGAGAAGGCAGGCACGGGTTACTGATTGTGGATGATCATCCATGATCACAATGAATGGTGGTGCTGGCTCGAAGGGCCAAATGGCCTTCTCCTGCACCTATTTTCTATGTTTCCATGGCTCACTCCAGGAGTTGACTATGAATTTGCTGACTTACTCTCCCACAAGGAGCTATCGAGGGAGGATTGTATTTTCCTTTGTTTCCTTTTCCAGATGAGGTTAGATTGAGATGAATACAGTACATAAAATCATCAGATAACAGAAATATGCTACAGGGAAACAGGCCTTTCAGCCCACTGGGTCCATTTGGATCAATCATCCATTTGCACTCAATCCATTTTATTCTCCCCACATCAACTCTCCCCACAGATTCAACTGCTCACCTACACACTGGGGGCAACTTATAGTTGCTAATTATCTCACCAACCTGCAGATTGCAAGGGTCCGGAGGAAACCACATGGTCACAAGGATAAAGGGGAAACTCTTTACAATTCTACCAGAGGTTAGGATCAAATCTGGGTCACTGGTGTTGTGAGACAGTGGATCTACTAGCTGCTCTTCCATCTCAACCTCTGAAGAGATACGTAGGCAAGTCTCGTTAGCATTCTGCTGCTTGTTCACTGGGTTTAGGATGACCTTGGGTCAGGACTGGAAAGTGAAATAGGTTTAATGGATATTAATTCCTCTCCAGAAGGAAGTTTGTTGGATGTGAGGTGCAACGTTGTGGCAAGAAAGATTACAAAACGTGTTATGGTAACAAGACAGCCTTGCTTGACACCAGTTTGTCCCAAGCTTGGCACTGTCATGAATCGATCATCATGAACCAAATGTAAGATGGGAGATGGATTTCTGGCCCTCATGAAAAACAGTCAAAGAGTTTACAGGTCAAAAATGGTCACATATAGAAGATGATATTCTTCCTGCATTTATTTTGGACATGAGGCATAGTGAAGATCATGCACATTCCATGAGTCGATGGAAGGAATACACATTGTGATTCAGGGAGATGCTCATTGACCACAAGGGGGAAACATTTGAGGAGAACCCAAGCAATACTATTTCCCGTGGCAGTCAGTGTAGTTACCACAGAAAGGGTTGTCTCCATCCTTGAACCTGGTCATGATAATGGCATTCTGAGATCCCCGATACATCCTCGGTTTCCCAGACATGTCCAATAAGGTTGTTAATCTGTGACTGAGAAACCTCACCATTACATTTTAGAACTTCAGCAAGGACAACATATGCATCTGAAACCCTGCTGCCTCTTAGCTGATTGTAGTCTCTGTGCTTCTTGTCAATCAGGGATGATTGCAAACCTAGACTTCCAAGGTTGCTGTGGGATGCAGTCACAGTGGGGCATGTCTTTTAAGTACCCCTTCTAGCTGTCCTTGACTGCTTCTTTGTCTTCAACCATAATTAATAGTGTAACATTCATTCCCCCTTTACTGTTTGTTTTCAAATTTCCTTCTGGATTTCTATGATTCCATCATTATACTGTTTGGACATTAAGATTGCATTTCAAATGTTATGTAGCACAATAGAACACATTCAAGTGCCAAGGTATTGTATATAAGCAGGTCTTTCTATCTTTACACAAACATTTGCTTTTTACTTCTGAGCTGAAAGTGAAGCCATCTGTTAAAATTAGATCAGGCAACTTTTCAGGCAGGGATAAGAGTAATGTCATTATGAGCAATTGGATTTCACTGAAATAGGTGAGATCACAAGATGAAGAATCAGACATTATTCCCACAAAGGCCTGTTGAGGCCTGTTCATTATCAGAAAAGATAACATAACCAGTTTTGATTTTTCAGCTTGTGTCTATCATTGTGGCTTCAGCTGCTTTGGTTTAATCAATCATTGGCATTGAAGATATGATGAGTTGCTGTTTACAACTCCCTATAAAATAGCACACTCCATTTCTGCTGTTATCAACTTTATAGGCCATTTCTCCCTACATTGCCTGCTATACAATTTTCTCATCATAATCGCCCCATCGTTTCCTACTCAACTTGATCCTAGTTCATGAAGCATCACATTAACAAGGGCAGACATCCCGGATGGGTGGAACATGTCCCTCCCATGTTTTGAGAGGTGCAATGTTTTGTAATCCGGATTTCGAAATTCGGTGAAAAAAATCTATTTAAAAATCCGCTTTCCGCAATACAGTGGGGGTGTCACTGTTAAGTGCTTGTTAAATGTCTCTATTAACATCATATTAACACGATGTGTCACCAATTGTGTTTTGACCTTCAAGTATTACTGAAGGTATTCAGGGAGAACTGCTTAAAATGCTCTCTCTCTGCCCCGCAAAAGGGCCGATTCAAGCCCCACAATTCAGGACGGACGAAGCTGCTGTTGCTGGAGTTCGGAGTTGGTCAGCTGCCGATGTTACCGTCCATAGGGCCCACGGCCGAATCCGAAGCCTCGCGTGTGTGCGAGTACAGCCACCAAGAAATTGTGTCCCCCCCATGTTTTGATAGCGATTTGTTACTCACATTAACCTCCAATATGTGTGAAACAACCAGAGGAAAAATACCTCTGGTCATTTCACTGACTTAATGTTCAAATACCAACTTTTTTAATTGGACATAGTTGCTGATGTCCTAGAACCCACAAACTGTTCAGGAAGGAGCTCTTCAGGATCAGGGAGCTGAAAAACATGAACTCCCGAGGTTAACAAATCAAATCTTTCTTGGATTTATATTTTCCTCAGGTAGTTTTGTATTTTTGCTCTTTGACCTGTTTCTATTTTTCTTATTCCAGGGTGGGTTATCTATGGTGTTTCTATTTTGTTTACCATTGATTTGACATTTGCTTTCAATCCATATTCTAAATTTGACTGAATGACCTCGGCTGAATGTCTCGCCTCGCTTTGTGCTATTAATCAGAATCACTGTAAGCTGTTTATATATTCCCATCACTCTTGAATAGGATTGTCATGCATTGCTTCTTTTTCACTGCTGTTAGCTGCGTGCAGAAAATATTTTCAGTGACCAGTGAAACAGCAGTAATTTTGGTGTAACTGCACATCTAGTGTAAGTAGAAAGAGCTCTCACCAAACCTTACTATAAGATATAAAATGCGCTTTAAAAGTAAATCCAGGGTTTGCAATGGTGAATTTTTCACAGAAAGTGCAATGATTTAGCATTTCTGATATCGGTACCAGAGTGTAGAGGGTTATAACTATCAGGAAAGATTAAAAGGGCTTAAACTTGGCCTGAATAGTGACCAATGTAGAGCATTATTATTATCAAGGCTTATCCTTAGTTAAACATTCAAGAGGTGCTTCCTTTTGTTGAGGGAGACAATAGACAATAGACAATAGGTGCAGGAGTAGGCTATTTTGCCCTTCGAGCCAGCACCGCCATTCAATGTGATCATGGCTGATCATCCCCAATCAGTACCCTGTTCCTGCCTTCTCCCCATATCCCCTGACTCCGCTATTTTTAAGAGCCCTATCTAGCTCTCTCTTGAAAGCATCCAGAGAACCTGCCTCCATCGCCCTCTGAGGCAGAGAATTCCACAGACTCACCATTCTCTGTGAGAAAAAGTGTTTCCTCATCTTCGTTCTAAATGGCTTACTGCTTATTCTTAAACTGCGGCCCCTGGTTCTGGACTCCCCCAACATCAGGAACATGTTTCCTGCCTCTAGTGTGTCCAAGCCCTTAACAATCTTATATGTTTCAATGAGATCCCTTCTCATCCTTCTAAACTCCAGAGTGTACAAGCCCAGCTGCTCCATTCTCTCGGCATATGACAGTCCCGCCATCCCGGGAATTAACTTTGTAAACCTACACTGCACTCCCTCAATAGCAAGAATGTCCTTCCTCAAATTAGGGGACCAAAACTGCACACAATACTCCAGACACCAAACACCAAGGACAGGGTCTGTAATTACAAGTAAAAACATGCTGCCGCAAATACTCTGCAGGACAAGCAGCATCTATGGAGAGATAAACAGTATTAACATTTTAGGTCATCAGTGTGAAAATCCAAATCTCTCCTGCATTTCCATCACAGACTTTCAATGTCTCTCTTTCCTCCCAGTTCACTTTCCCTGCCCTAGTGCTTACTTAAAGTTCATCACCTCTGTAACATTTATCCATGGTAAAACCTACTCAACTGTCACCGCACCAGCAATGCAGACTTGAGTTGATGACCAAGCTCTACAATGGTGCAGTTGTTAGACCGAGCATCTCTGTTTCTCTCTCCATAGATGCTGCCTGACCTCTCGAGTAGTTTCAGCATATTCGGATTCTATTTCAGATTTTCAGGTTTATTTGTTCTTTTTATTGTATTTTGAACCAGCACAGGATGTTGCTTTTGGAGTGTGGGAATTCCTCACGACCATGAAGGCGACTCCCTGGCTACCACCCGCGAACATGTGGCGACCATGTGGTGACCGCAAAGTCTCCTGCAGTTGCCTAAAATGTCACCTATGTGGGGCAGGCCCATAAGTCTTCTCTCCTTGAGTACAGGATGTGTGTAATGTCCTTCATGTTGCAGTGAGCAACAAACTGATTTGTCGCAGAAATCAGCATTTGATGCCTGAAATCATCCTATCACTGGGAAACTGAGAGTGACCATGGATCTGCTCACCACAGGCAGGGCACACCGAATGCCCTGTGAAGCTTTCAAAGGATCAGAGTGTTCAATGAAGAGAAGATATGTATTTGAGTATTGGCCCCACAAATAGCACAGTCTTAGTGCAAGAGAGTTGTTCTATGAACAAAGTAGCTATTTAAGATGGCACAGTGGCGCAGTTGGTAGAGCTGCTGCCTCAACAACGTTGGAGACCTGGGTTCAACCCAGACCTCAGGTGTTATCTGTGTGGAGTTTACTGGTTCTCCCCCTGAACACATGAGTTTCCTCCAGGTGTTCCTATTTCCTCCCACGTCCCAAAGATGTGAGGGATTGTAGTTTTGCCTCTGTATAATTGCCCTTAATGTGGAGGGAGGGGATGAGCAAGTGTGATAATATAGAACTTGGGTGAGTGGGTGATTGATTGTTGTCGTGGACTCATTAGGCCGAAGAGCTTGTTTCCCTGCCATTACTGCTGGTCCACCAATGAAAATTGATATGTGTTCTCCCAACTTCCCAATATTTTTGGCTTTGTTGTTCATACTGAGGAGATTGAAAAAGTCAGTCCAAATTAATTTTGCATGTTGTACCACTATTGAAATCATTGAGGGCAGAAATTATGCTGAGAAAAAAGGTGCAAATGAAAATCCTACCAAAACGTCATGACACCAAGAAATGGGTATAAAATTGCTTAACTCCATTTCAGCTCATTTTCAACTGGACAACAATGTTTCCGTAAGAGTGGAGCAAAGGAATCTTTGGTCTGTAATCATTAGATTTATTCATATGGAATAATCTAATGTTTGAAGGATCATTTTGTCCACTTGAGAAGGTAGATATTTTTCCCAGCTTAATTTCTCTGCTGGAAATCCATGCCTCGCAGAGTAGGTCACCCTCTCATTAATACACCCAACCAACAGTCTTAAATTTTTGAAGTGACTCCTTACTCAGGTAAGAATGGAAGAAAATTTGGCAGGAATGAAAGGTGAAGGAGCTACCATGAAATTCAGTGGCTGGTAACTTCTGCAAAGCATTGACTAGATGTTGTTCTTTTAAGGGAATAGATGTATGAGGTGCCTGATATGATTGCCACATTTGTCAAGGATAAACATTGTACCCTTTTCTGCTTTGGTTTTCCTCCCTCCTCGCCTCACATCCAGCTCTTACTAGTGGCACTAAGTAGATGCTGGCATGTGATATCTAGCTAACGGCTTTGACCAGCTGGCTAAACCAGCCAGTGAGTTTCCTTCCTTCAGTTAAGTAAGGAAATTCTCTTTCCCCAATTTGTGAAGGCTGTTTTGGTGGA
This sequence comes from Leucoraja erinaceus, assembly GCF_028641065.1. NCBI lineage: Eukaryota > Metazoa > Chordata > Chondrichthyes > Rajiformes > Rajidae > Leucoraja > Leucoraja erinaceus. The sequence goes on from NC_073383.1 coordinate 42,004,617, forward strand.
CTGGGTGGGTGGAGATATTTATTAAAATAGAAAGGTTTTTAGCTTTTTTGACCAAACCTAAGATGGGATGCTAACATTTTCTGGATGTAGCCAGCAGTTTTGTCTGTTCCTAGTTACAGTAATGGAACTATACAGCATGTAAACATGCCCACTGAGTTTGTACCAATCATCATGTACCCATTTACATGAATTGAATTTTATTCTTCCCACACTTTCATCGACTTCCAGGATTCTTCCACTCAACTACACACTAGAGGTATTTTGTAGGCCAATTAAACTGCCAACCAATCGCATGTTTTGGGGAGGTTACACAAAAAAGCTGGAGAAACTCAGCGGGTGCAGCAGCATCTATGGAGTGAAGGAAATAGGCAACGTTTCGGGCCGAAACCCTTCTTCAGAGCATGTTTTGGGGATATAGGTGGAAACTGGAGCACCTAGATGAAACCCATGTAGTCGCAGGGAGAACATGCAAACTCCACACACTGGTCAGAATTATACTGGGATAATGGAGCTGCGAGGCCGCAGCTCGATTAGCTCACGACAGTGTCTCCCTTGATCTTGAGTCGGTGTTGGTGAACTTTATTAACTGCTATAAGGTTATATGGAAAATTATACGATTTTAACCCAATGATGATAAAGAACTGTCAATAAATACCTAAATTCGTCAAGTTGGGAAAAGGGGAAGTACAACGGGATCTGGGAGTCCTTGTACATCAGTCTGTGAAAGTAAGCATGCAGGTACAGCAGGCAGTGAAGAAAACGAATGGCATGTTGGCCTTTATAACAAGAGGAATCGAATATAGGAGCAAAGAGGTCCTTCTGCAGTTGTACAGAGCCCTAGTGAGACCACACCTGGAGTATTGTGTACAGTTTTGGTCCCCTAATTTGAGGAAGAACATTCTTGCTATTGAGGGAGTGCAGCGTAGGTTTACAAGGTTAATTCCCGGGATGGCGGGACTGTCATATGCTGAGAGAATGGAGCAAGGGAAAATGTACACTCTGGAGTTTAGAAGGATGAGAGGGTATCTCATTGAAACATATAAGATTATTAAGGGTTTGGACACGCTAGGGGCAGGAAACATGTTCCCGATGTTGGGGGAGTCCAGAACCAGGGGCCACAGTTTAAGAATAAGGAGTAAGCCATTTAGAACGGAGACGAGGATACACTTTTTCTAACAGAGAGTGGTGAGTCTGTGGAATTCTCTGCCTCAGAGGGCGGTGGAGGCGGGTTCTCTGGATGCTTTCAAGAGAAAGCTAGATAACGCTCTTAAAAATAGCGGAGTCAGGGGATATAGGGAGAAGGCAGGAACGAGGTACTGATTGGAGATGATCAGCCATGATCACATTGAATGGCGGTGCTGGCTCGAAGGGCCGAAAGGCCTACTACTGCACCTATTGTCTATTGTCTAATTCAGATGTGACATTTGTAAAAACATTTTTAGCTGGTGTGCGCAGGCAATTTTCTGTCATTGTCTTTCTGGATGCTGAAAGCTGGAAGGCGCTGTGAAAGAGGTTTAGATGAATTGCAGTGTATCCTGTAAAGAGTGCATAACATATTCACTGTGCAACAGCGGAGTGAATGTTTAGTCAGGTACAGGAGATGTCACTCATGCAGCCTCCTAGATCGTTGATGGTTTCAACTTCCTGATAATTGTTGCAGCAGCATGCATCCAGGCTGGTGGACAGAATTTATCACATGTGCATTTTGGACATTTAAAAGTGTGCTATTATATTGTACAAATTATTTTTCCCTGCACTGCAACTAGAAAAATGACTAATAACTAGTTACCACATTTCATGTGCATGTTGGTAATTTTATAAGCAACACCTAATTTGCAACGCATGTATTTCAATGGGTGTTAGTTTGGAGTCATTCTTCGCACTGCACACATTCTGAGAACCAATTTATTACATGTAACAAACATTAATTATAACTGATTAATATTATAAATAGAACTGGTCCGTGCACATTTTGCAATTGGATTCTTCCCAGCCCATCTGCTCATCCTTCAGGGAAACAGCAACATACTAATCTTTGAATACTCATCAACCTCATTGGGGTTAGGGCTCATAATTTCTGCCAATGGCATAATATAGTTATTTTGAAACATAATTTTCTTAATGTGGCCAGAAGGGAGTTGCTTTGAAGCATGAACCATTTCTTTAGTCCAGAAGTAAATACTGCATTACTTTCATCTGTAGCTAATGCTTTCACAATTAATGGTTTTATGATTGTTTTAATGCAGAGTTGCACAGCTGGTAGAGTCGAGTTTATTGTCAAATGCACAAGTATTGTGAGATACAGGTACAATGAAAACCTGTCTGAGTGCTAGAGATCTAGGTTCGATTCTGACCTCTCTGTGATCACATGGTTTTCTCCCAGGTGCCTTGGTTTCATAAGGTCATAAGTGACAGGAGTAGAATTAGGGCATTTGGCCTATCAAGTCTACTCCGCTATTCTTCCCACATCCTAAAGACGAGCGGGTTGATAGATTAATTAACTGCTGTAATTTTCACCCAGTGTGTGGATCTAGCAGAGCTGATGAGAATGAGAGGAGAATAAAATTAAATTAGATTTGTGTATTCATTCATCATCATTGAAAACATTAGCGGTGCAGTGGTGCTGGTTTCCAACGGGAACGGTGACGGATGCACCACACATCTATGTCCTCCAGTTCCTGCGGACGTCTGCCGCTAGAAGTATAGGATTTTGGTGTGTGTGTTTTATCATCATTCCTTACAATGCTATGTATGACAGTGATTGCAACTTCTACTGAAGTGTGGATGGCTGTTGGCTTGCTAGAAGCTCATCCGCCCTTTGACGGGTCTTGTTTTTGGTCCTGCTAGGGGTCCACAGCCCTTCCTCGCCTGGCAAATCAGGTGGGGTAAACGGTTTAATCGCCGACTATCCGACCATGGAGGAGGTAGCATGGGATTACATGGTACCCGTGGCAGGGGGAACTCCCCACGACCAAATGTAGGATTAGTGTAAATGGGTGGTTGATGGTTTGCATGGTCTTGCTGGGCCGAGAGTCTGTTTCTTTACTGTATCTCTCTGTAATTCTATGAGCCTAAACAAATGATGTAAGGAATATGCAGCATTTACATGAAGGAACAAAGATTGTTAAATTAATCTCTTTCAGTGTTCGGTCCCAATTTAAAAATTCATTTATACTTGCTAGCTTCCAGCACTGTATGTGTGTAGAACTATTAGTGCTGTATATCCTTATCTCCATCTTTCCTTGCAATATAAAAGAAGGCCATTTTGGCCCATCATGTCTTTGCTGGTTACCGGAGCAATCCCATTCCAACATAAGTTTTCTCTGGAATCTATTTTGTGCACATTCCCATCAATTCCCCACAGATTCTACCAATCACTAACTACCAAGGGCAGTTTACAGCAGCCATTTAACCCTCTAACCTGCATGTCCATGAGATGTGGGAGGAAACAAGAACACCTAGAAGAAACCCAAATGGTCATAAGGAGAACATCCAAACAGTAAACAACATTAGTCTGAAGAAGGGTCTCGACCCTAAACGTCACCCATTCCTTCTCTCCAGAGACGCTGCCTGTTCCGCTGAGTTGCTCCAGCATTTTGTGTATAAACTGCATCATAGGTCAGGCATGAACCTGGGTCACCAGAGCTGTATCATTGTGCCGTCCAAAATGGCTTTCTCTGCACCCTCCATGCCAAGAATACCTTCCTGAAGGATTGCGACCTCTTGAACCGTGGTTAATAGAAACATAGAAATTAGGTGCAGGAGTAGGCCATTCGGCCTTTCGAGCCTGCACCGCCATTCAATATGATCATGGCTGATCATCCAACTCAGTATCCCGTACCTGCCTTCTCTCCATACCCCCTGATCCCCTTAGCCACAAATCTAACTCCCTCTTAAATATAGCCAATGAACTGGCCTCTACTACCCTCTCTGGCAGAGAGTTCCAGAGATTCACCACTCTCAGTGGCTCAGTGTCAATGAGGAGTCGGGTTGTAAGTGTGAGAGCAGATCCAAAAAGGTGAGGAACATTTCAAAAGAAGACATCAAAATAGAAAATGAAATGATTGGATTCATAGTATTTAGTAATATTTTGAAAACAATGTGTAATTGTAACTTCTGTGTAACACAAGTCTGTGTTTAGTGTTACAATAGTGTTTGGAAAATATGGCATAATTGTGGTTGTGTACATTCAATGTAACAATTGTATTACAAGTTGTGAGATTAATGAATGCAAAGTGTTACATTTTGAAGAGGCAATATTAACTAGAGGACAGAATCCAATTATGCCTGCACGAACAGGAGATACCTGGCCTAAATGTGCATTGGTCACTTGCACATGCAGGGGCTTATTGTTGAGAGAAAAGCCTCACACAGGAATACATCTCCACTTGTAACATGAGATTCGATGGTAAAAAAGGATCTATGAAATGGAAAACCGCAATAAAGATGTTTTTTTTCTCGGAATGCAACCCTTTTATAAAGCCAGGGAACACGTACACGTACATTGAGAGAATCAAGGGATAAGAGGTTGGTAAGTAAATATCGCAAAGGTATAAGTTCAACGCCAATCCTATTGAAAATTAGAGCAGGCGCAAGGGGTTGAATCTTCTAAAGTTCTAATACTATTCATCATAAATTGCTAGATTTTAAATAGCACCAAATTATCATCCCTTTCTTCACACTGGATGTCGCCTTTCATCACCTCAGGATATTGTACACTGTTTTAAAGCCAGTGGAGCAATATTGAAGTGTAATCACCAACATGGAAAACCATGTGCAATGATGTGATAGTGGGGTGTCGCCTTCTGAACAAAATCTTAATATCAAGCCTTCTGTTCTCTCGTCGAGAATCCTGATGTATTATTGCACAGCTACAAAACACTTCTAAGGGTCATGGCCAACATTTATCTTGCAACAAACTTCACAAAACCCAGAAATTGGCTGTTGCATTTCCTGTATTACAACAGTAACCACACCACACTGGTACTTTCTTTGGGGGAATTCACTTTGGGACAATCAGAAAATGTAAGAGCTACAGCTGAAGCATATAATTATTTCCATACATGGTCCATTTAGCTACATGACAGCCCCCAATTGAATGTGCAATTAATTTTTTAATTGTATGAATAGCTCAAATGCAGGTTTAACATGCCATCAGTTTATTATACGTGTTCTGATGAGACCTGTGCATTGAACTGTAAGATTATGAACACAATCTGCAGACTATTAAACCACAGACAAGCAGAAGAGGAAAAAACAAAGCAGATGTCCAACTTTTGAGCATCCCAGCCAGTCTAATACCTTTGACCATCTGCAGATCTTGGCACGTCTGTCAGTGTCTGATATTTCTAGCTTGCGGCTTTTGTTGCTTGAAAATGACTGAAGGGGATCAGTTATTAATCACAAATCATTTATGTTTTTGTGTTTTTGTTGTCAGCCTAAGCCCCTGTGATGCTACTGCAAGCAACATTTCCATTGTACCCGTACTTCACCTGCTTGTGCATATGACAAACTCGACTTGTCTTGATTATCTGTCTCTGCTAACCTCTGTCATTTTGGGTATGACTATGAATAGGATCTAATGGTGCTTGTCAATGTATGCTAATATCTGTCCGTGTCTCGAGCAACAAACATTCTGCTGGAGGAACTCAGCAGGTCAAGTAGCATCTGTGGAGAGAAAGGAATTGTTGACATTTCAGGCACAAACCCTGCATCAGGAATGAGAATGGAGGAGATTGCCAACATAAAGAGGAGCCCGGGAGTGGTGAGACAGGGACCAGTGTATGATTGGTGCATTGAGGAGGGGGATAAGGGATAAGGGCAGATTGAGCGACATGTGGAAGGTGTGGAAGTACGAGGCAGAGGCAGGTAGTGTAGGAAAGAACTGCAGATGCTGGTAGATATAAAATGCTGGAGTTACTCAGCGAGTCAGGCAGCATCACTGGAGAGACAGAATGGGTGATGTTTCAGTCTGAAGAAAGGTCTCGACCCGAAATGTTACCCATTCATTCTCTCTAGTGATGCTGCCTGACCTGCTGAGTTACTCCAACATTTTGTGTCTACCTGGCAGAGGCAAGTAGATGGAAGGTGGAGACATGACTGTAGGTGCTGGAAGCTTGAGTAAAAAGGAAGCAGCCAAAAAGGCAAATGGTGACAGGCCTTAGTCCAACCACCTGCCTATTAACCCCCCCCCCCCCCCCCCCCCCCCCCCCCCCCCCCCCCCCCCCCCCTACCTCCATGTTCCCCACAGAGGCTGCCTGACCAGCTGAGTTACTCCAGCACTGTGTGCCTTTTTTTGGTAAACCAGCACATGCAGCTCCTTATGTCGGCAGATGGAACCAGTGGGGAGAGACGGGGGGAGCTGGTGAGTGAAATGTGTGAGTAATAAGTGGATTGTTTGTTGCTTCAGGTTCAACATCAGCAACAGGTTCCAGCATCTGCAGTTTCTTATGTCTCTCTTAGTGTCTCTGCCTCTCCCACTTTTTCCCTTTCACACCCTGGATTTTAGCACTGCTTGTTGCCTTGGAACTACTGTGGGATGAAGTACAGCAGACAAATAATTACCCACAAATCAATCCTGGGAGCCCTAGCCCAGACTCTGGATCCTGAGGATATAAGCAGAAAGGAATGGAGAAGAGGATGACATGGCATTGTTCACAACAGCATGACACAGAAGAAATGGGGGGCCAAGCTGCAACTCTGCCATGGAACGTGGGAGATTTAGTGGCAGAGACCTAATGAACGTCATCAATATTGTCTGGAAGTGATAGTGAATCGAGTTGCCATTCATTGGAAAATAATGTATTAAAATTATGTCAAAGAATAATCAGTTCCTTCTAATCAGTCTCGACAAGGAGCAACAATCAATCTGCAGGAGGAAGTCAGCCAGTTGAGTAGCATTTGTGGGGGAACAGGAAATAATGATGTTTTGAAACCCTGCACCAATTCCTTTACCCCCACAGATGTTGCTTTACTCACTGACTTCCTCCAACAGATTGTTGTTGCTCCAGATTCCAGCACCTGCAGTCGCTTGTGTCTCCAACAAGTAAAAGAGAATGGGTTAAATAAATACAAAACAATTTAGTGTCCCTGCAGTAACGTATTTGGGGAGCTCCTTCATCTTTGCCAAATCAGGTCAAGTTTATTGTCATATGCACAAGTACGGTGAAACACAGGTACAATGAAAATCCTGCTTGCAGCAGCATCATAGGCACATAAACTCAGACAACAGAAATATAAAATACAGTATGCATACGTTACACAAAAGTTCTGAAAGACAATGAAAAGAAAAAGTCTGCGCAAAAAAACCAAGACATTAGTACAAAACGGAATTAGAATGTATGTCATACTAATCATAATCATACTTTTTTAGCCAAGTATGTTTGGCAACACATGAGGAATTTGATTTGCCATACAATCATACCAATAAAAAGCAACAGACACACAAAATGCATTTTAACATGAACATCCACCACAGTGACTCCTCCAAATCCCGCACTGTGATGGAAGTGAAAAAAAGTTCAATCACATTCCTTCATTGTTCTAGCACGGTCGGGGGCCTCGAGCCTTCCTTTGACAATGCGATCTTGGTTCCTGTAGCCAGCGGTCGGGCCCTCCGCATCAGGGCGATCGAGCTCCTGCATCGGGGCGATCTGACCACCATAGGGGTTGGTTGAATCCTTCTGCGTCGTATGACTGGCAATCATGAAGGCGTAAAGTTAAGTAAGGTAACAGCCGCAGGGAAGAAGCTGCTCCTGAACCTGCTGGTCCGGCAACGGAGAGACCTGTAGCTCCTCTCAGATGGGAGGAGGGTAAACAGTCTGTGGTTGGGGTGAGAGCAGTCCTTGACAATGCTGCGCGCCCTTCGCAGACATCGCTTGCTCTGGACAGACTCAATGGAGGAGAGTGAGGAACTGGTGATGCGTCGGGCAGTTTTCACCACCCTCTGCAGTGCTTTCCGGTCGGAGACAGGCCAGTTGCCATACCATACTGTGATACAGTTAGTAAGGATGCTCTCGATGGCGCAGCGGTAGAAGTTCACCAGAATATAAGGAGACAGATGGACCTTCTTTAGTCTCCTCAGGAAGAAGAGACGCTGGTGAGCCTTCTTGACCATTGTTGAGGTATTGTGGGTCCAAGAGAGGTCATCAGAGATGTTGACCCCCAGAAATAGAGTTAGTACCATGATGATGGGGTTAGTATCATGTACAGGTGTGCAGTCGTAGGTGAAGAGGGAGTAGAAGAGAGGGCTCAGCACACAGCCCTGAGGAGGGTGAGGGTTGAAGAGGTGTGGTTGTCTAATGTAACAGACTGGGGTCTGGTGGTTTGAAAGCCAGTATCCAGTTGCAGAGGGAGGGGTCGATGCCCAGGTCGCTGAGTTTGGTGATCAGTTTGGAGGGGATAATGGTGTTAAATGCTGAGCTAAAGTCGATGAACAACATTCTCACGTAGGTGTCTCTGTTGTCGAGGTGGGAGAGGGCGGAGTGAAGTGCCGTGGAGATGGCATCCTCCGTACTCCTGTTCTTGCAGTAGGCGAACTGATAGGGATCCAATGTGGGGGGGTAGGCAGCCTTTGAGGTGTGCCAGGACCAGCCTCTCAAAGCACTTAGTGATGATGGGAGTAAGTGCAACTGGGCGGAAGTCGTTGAGGCATGCCGCAGTGGAGTGTTTTGGCACGTGGGGACAGCTGCTTGGACAAGTGACAGGCTGAAGATGTCAGTCCAGACGTCTGTCAGCTGCGCAGCACAGGCTCTGAGGACGTGCCCGTGATGCCATCAGGGCCAGCAGCCTTACGTGCATTAATCCTGCTCAGTGCTGCATACACGTCAATGGGGGTGAGTTTGAGGGGCTGGTGATCAGCAGGGAGCAGTCTTGATGGCCATCTCTTGATTGTCCCTGTCAAAGCGGCCATAAAAGTGGTTAAGCTCCTCAAGGAAGGAGGCGTTGCTGGATGTGGGGGTGGTGTTGGTTTATGGTCCGTGGTGGCCTGGATGCCTTGCCACATGCGTCGGGGGTTGGAGTTGTTCTTGAAGTGCTCCTTGATCCTTAGCTTGTAGCTGTGCTTAGCCTTCTTGATGCCCCTCTTCAGATTAGCCCTGGATGAACTGTAGGCTCGAGCATCGCCTGACCTGAAAGCGGTGTCACGTGCCTTCAGCAGCAGCCTGACCTCGCTGTTCATCCATGGTTTCTGATTCGGGAATGTGGTAATCCGTTTGATGGAGGTGACATTGTTAATGGTGGAGTTGATAAAGTCCAAAACGGAGGAGGTATATGAGTCAATGTCCATGTGGGAGTCAAGGGTGGCCTGAGCTGCAAACATATTCCAGTCAGTGTTTCCAAAACGCTGCTGAAGTGTGGAGTCCGCTCCCTCTGACCAAACTTTAACTGTCCATGAGAATTAAGGGACTGAAGTTTAGGGGTAACATGAGGGGGAACTTCTTTACTCAGAGAGTGGTAGCTGTGTGGAATGAGCTTCCAGTGAAGGTGGTGGAGGCAAGTTCGTTTTTATCATTTAAAAATAAATTGGATAGTTATATGGATGGGAAGGGAATGGAGGGTTATGGTCTGAGCGCAGGTATATGGGACTAGGGGAGATTATGTGTTCGGCACGGACTAGAAGCGTCGAGATGGCCTGTTTCCGTGCTGTAATTGTTATATGGTTATATGGTCCTCACTGTGGGTTTAACACGTCTGATGAGTGGAGAGTACTTTGGGAGCAGGAACAATGAGAGGTGATCAGACTGTCCAAGGTGGGGGAGGGGGACGGCTTTGTAAGCTTCAGCCATGTTGGTGTAAACTTTGTCCAGTGTCTTGTCTTCTCTAGTGGTGAAGGAGACGTGTTGGTGGAATTTGGGGAGTACAGTCTTCAAGATGGAGTGATTGAAGTCACCCGCAACAATGAAAGCTGCCTCGGGGTTGTGAGTCTGTTGTTTGCTAATGGCAGTGTGCAGTTCTTTCATTGCAAGCTTAGCATTAGCTTCTGGAGGAATATAGGCTGCAGTCACCACAGTGGAGGTAAACTCTCTGGGCAGATAGAACGGTCTGCATTTAACCATGAGAAACTCAAGGTTAGCTGAACAGTGACTCTCGATGATGGTAGTGTCCGTGCACCATGTTTGTCCATTTTGTTCACCAGCGAGCGTACGTTGGCGAGGAAAAGGCTAGGAATCGATAGCCTGTGTGGGGTTAAACCTTTTAACCCACCTCGGCATCCACGGCGGTGTTTGCGTTCGCGTCTATGGGTGCTTCCAATCGGCCGAGCTGGCTTGGTGCACTCCACTGTTCTGCTGCTCCGCTGTTCTGGCTAGTTCAGGAGCGAGACGGAGTTTGCCCAAAACGTTGTTGCAACTGCAGGAACCGATGTTCAGAAGTTCCTGTCGGCTGTACGATAGGAACGCAAGACTGCTCCGTGTGAACAGACTTGAAACAAGTAAGTAAATTATTGCTAGTTCGCTTATTCTCATGAGGCACATGTGCCCGCGCCGCCGCCATCTTGGGTTCCCCTGGTACGTCCTTCCATAGTATTCCATTGCTGAGGTAGAATTAGGACTGTGCAGGTTGGGTCAAGTGCCCGATGGTTGTAATAAAGTAGCTATTCCTGAACCTGGTGGTGTGAGGACTTCAAGCTACTGCACTTCCTGCCCAAATTGTTGCAACAAGAAGAGCTCATGACCCAGATAGTGGGGATCCTCGATGATACACGCTGCTTTCTTGAGACATCGCTTTATGTGGATGATGGGGAGGGCTGTCTGTGATAGATTGGGCTGAGTCCACCACTCTCTGCAGCCTCTTGGAATTGTGATACCAGGCCGGGTTGCAACCAGTCAGGATACTTTCTATGCTACATCTGTGGAAGATTGTTATTCGGATACATGCCAAATATCTAACTTTCTAAGGGAGTAGATGCACAAGCGTGTACTCTTCACGATTACATCTATGCGCTGGGCCCAGGGCAGGTCATCTGAGGTGTTAACATGCAGGAATTTGAATCTGCTAACTCCTCCACCAACCCACCAACACAAACTGGGATATGGTCTCCCAATTTTCCTCTTTTTTAAGTCAATTATTAGTTCTTTGGTTTGCTGACGTTGAATGAGAAGTTATTGCTGCAGTACCTCTCAACCACATGTTCTATCTCTCCCCTGTGAACAGACTCATCAGCACTAATGATTCAGCCAACAACGGAGGTGTCATGCTGGAGTTGAAGACACTTGGCCTTACTCTCCCTCCACACCAAGGCTGCAAGAAATAAGGTACATTTTAAGCTCAACTCTCATGGAGGGGATAATCCTACAGTTTCTATGGCAGGCTAAGCCACTAGTGACCTATAGCAAAATAAAAGCCTGTTCTTCTGGGAAATGAGGGGACCTGATAGGCCATTCAGCACAGAAGAGACCCTTTGACCCATTGAGTCCACGCTGACCATTAAGCATCCATTTACATCAATCCTAAGAGTAGGATTCCATTTTATTCTCCCCACATTCTCAACTATTCCCCTGGATTCTACTACCTACCCACTGGTGGCAATGCACAGTGGTCACTTAACCTATCAATTACATGCCTTTGTATGATGGGAGGAAGCCAGAACATCTGGGATAGCAATCAGAGGGAGAACAGGCAAATTCCACACAGACAGCTTTGGAGATCAGTATCAAACTGAGGATGCTGGAGCTGTGAGGCAGAAGCTCTACCAGGTATGCCACTGTACCACCCTCAGGACAAATAAATTTGCAACAATTGCTGGGAATGAACTTGGATTATATTAATTAGAGGTACAGTTTGATCTCCACAACCTTACTTTCTGCTTTCCTTCTTCTTCCTCCTACTGTGGACATGGTTGGAGTCCTCGTGTTTGTGGGACATTGCAGCCTACATCTTACCACAATTAATTGTGAAGCCGGTTCTCCTGTGTAATGCAAGTCTCTGCAGAGTGAACCTCAGAGGGTTTCTTCAAAGATATTCTATGAGATTATATGTACTCACTTTGTTTGTGGCTCTTACTTTCACCTTGAGCCAGGTGATGGTTCAAGCTCTTATTCCATGAGAGCACATGACCTTGTCTGGCATGATGATACCAAAATAGCAGTGATGTAGAAAATGGTTAGTTCATTGTCAAAAATATAGAGATACAGCTCGGAACAGGCCTTGGCGCATCAGGTATGCACTGACCATCAAACAACCAATCCTACATTAATTCAAATTTTAATTCCTCCCCACATTCTCATCAACTCCCCACAAATTCTACCACTCACTACACACTAGGGCAAGTTACAGTGACCAATTAACCGACCAATCAGTTGACTAGTTAAACTGAGCTCTGGTTCATTGGGCGTTTGTCACAATTCAGGAGTATTTGCCTAATGTGTGGAAGAGCATTTCTCTCTTGGCAAATGGACATTAACGTGCCACAAATTTCACTGGCTGCTACAAATATCAGTGGCTGCTGCTGGATCTTAGTCAGCACCAGATTGGTGCTTTACTTGCCTGCAATAAGTTTTCCCAACCCTTACAGTCATTACACTTCCCATTGATTTATTCTATTGTGAGCGTGTACTGTGATTTAAAGAACAAGAAAGTCCATTTATTAAGCTCCTTTCACAACTCAGCCAATCATTACAGCTAATAAAGCACTGCTGAAATGTAAAAGCAGTTGTAATGGAAAAATTACAGCATCCAGTTTATGCAAGCCAAACAATGTAATAGTGAACAAATCACTGTTTTTTTTGTGATATTTGATTGAGATAAATATTAGATAGGGAGCTCACTATTCTTTGTAGTATTGGCTTAAATGTTATTCACCATATGACTATATATTACAGAATACCTTTATTTTAAATTAAATACAGTAAGAGTTTTGCTACGTTATTGTCATAGATTCATCGAGAGATAGAGCATGGGAACAGGTCCCTTGGCTCACTGACCATCAAGCCCTTATTATGACTGACTCAATTTAATCTCCCCACATTCCCATCGACTGCCTCCCCCCCCCCCCCCCCCCCCCCCCCCCCCCCCCCCCCCCCCCCCCCCCCCAGATTATACCAAGCACACTACACAACAGGGGCAATTTACAGTGTAAATTAACCTGCCAACCTGCACGTCTTTGGGATCTGGAAGGAAACTGGAACACTAGGAGGATACCCATGTGGTCATAGGGAGAACATGCAAACTCAACACGGAAAGCATCTGAAGTCAGGATTGAACCCAGGTTGCTGCAGCAGTGAGGCAGCAGTTCTACTAGCTTTGCCACTGTGCCTCCCTATTCTTGAATATTTATTTGGAAATGGAAGTTTAAATTATACCCCAAGCACATTTGCAGTTTTTTTCACATACTGCCTGCCTGAGGTGTTGCAGGAATATGAACTGCATTCCTATACCTGTAAATAAATCTCTGCAGCTCTTACCCGCATTCTGCTTTGCTCAATGACAAAGAGTCTCAATGCGATTGAACATGTATTGGCAGCATTCTAGTGCTGCGGGGACTTTGTTCGATAGCTTGATGCGAGTCATCACGGACAATCCCAACGTAGGATGATATTTTTGCACGTAAGCCATAAATTCAGAAACAGTATCTCTCTCTTCCAGTTGTAGATCCGCTTTACATCAGTTTGTAGCATTACTGAAAATAGGCCAAGCTGTTCTTGAGATCACATAAATTCATTGTAGGAGGCTCCAGAGAGACATTCATTCCACTGCCTTGACCTAACCCTGTCTCTGCTATCGAGGGAGAACTCTAGTAAAGCTTTGAACTCATCCCAGAATGTCTGCGAGTGTTCTGGAATAAATTAAAATCACCTGAGAACAACCCTGGAGACAAATCTACCTGGCAGAATGTGGGAGATCATGAACATTCAGTCTGTGGAGTGAACTGGTCTGGGAGGTGTATTTATAATCAATCCTGATGACTCGGATAAATGGATTGAGTGTGCAGCAGCCAATGTGACGATGACACAGCAATAGGTAGGTTAACAAGTTGTGTGGAAGATACTGAGCCTGAAAAGGAATATTGGTGAGTTAGTCAATTGGGCAAAAAACTGATCATGGTGTATTATGTGGGAAAATGTGAGGTTATCCAGTTTGGATAAAGCAAATTATTATTTAAAAGGAGACGACAAAATGTTATGGTCCAAAGGGGTCAGGGATACTCTTACTTGATAGGTCAGCATGCAGGTACAGCAAGTAATTAGAAATCTAGTGGGATTTTGGGCTTTATGGCAAGGGGTATAGAGTATAAAATGACGTAGCTTCACAGAGAACTGATGAGATTTCACCTGGAGTAATGTATACTGTTTAAGTCTTCATATTTAAAGAGTTACAGTATTTACTTAAATTGGAAGTTCACCTGCTTGATACCTGAAATGAAGTGGATAACAGATAATGAAAGGCAGAAGAAGTTGAGTTCATTGTAATATATGTAGAAGATTGAGAGATTACCTTATTGAATGAATAAAACTATATGGAGGAGGATTGACAGAGCGGATTCTGAGAGAATATTTCATCAACTGTTTCATCTGAAAACTGGGGGGGGGCATGCCTTCAGAAAAAGGGATTGCCCATTTAAGATGGCAATAGGGGGGTTGCACGTAAGGTCACCGGGTCATAGGGCTCGACGCACGGAGTCGCTAAACCCAACTGGAAGACATCCGTCACTTCCGGTATATGTTATTAATGCTAGAAACGCGTACTTTCCTACCTGTTAAAAACCGCCAAAATGTTGAATTTTTGCGCTGAAAAAATTTGTAGGAGTCGGGGTAAGTGTCAGAGACATGTAACCAACTTTAGAATTCCAAACGTGAAGCGAAATGAAGGTATAGAGAAGCTAGAACTGAAGGGACTAAAGCAGCTAAAGTGCTTGGTAAACATTGAAAATATTGGGAATTATCGCGTTTGCTCACTGCATTTCATCAAGTAAGGCATTATTTGTGTTTTTTCTTGATTCCTTTGGTATCTAAAAATTCTCAGAAGTGATAAATCTGGCTGTAAATTTTTCTTCAGATGCGTTTTCATTTTGTACGTAAAAACCTACGAGAACCATGGGCGATTAAAAAAAATTACAGCCAGATTTATCACTTCTGAAACTTTTTAGATGCCAAAGGAATCAAGAATAAAAAACAAATAATGCTTTACTGTTGATGAAATGCAGTGAGCAAACGGCCAATGTTCGCCAAGCACTTTGGCTGTTGTTGTCCCTTCAGCTCTCATTTCTATCTACCGTCATTTCTCCTCACTTTTGGAATTCTGAAGTAGGCTAAATGCCTCACACGCTTATCCCGATTTCTATAATTATTTACAGCGCAAAAATTGACAATTTCAGCGGGTTTTAACGGGCCCGCTACGCTGGAAACAACGGTAAGTGCCTACCTGCAGTTCATCGCGTGTAATCCATTTGGTGTAGCGTAGCAACAGTACGGGTCATGGGTTCGTGACCCGACTGCCGTGAAACCTCCCTATAGGGAGAAACAAATTTTCTTAAAAGGTTGCCAAACTGGAATTCTCTGTACCAGAGAGCTGTGGAGGTAGAGTATTTAAATATACTCAAGGTGGAGATTGACAAATTTTGAAACTAGCAAGAAGTCGAGGAAGCACAAAGTGCTGGAGTAACTCAAGGAGCAGGCAGCATCTCCTGGGAACATGGATAGGTGACATTTTGGATCAGGATCCTTCTTCAGACAATGTAGTATGGGGAAGAAAGCAGGAAGTGAGGTGGGGGCAAACTAAAGACTGGCAACTAAAATCGGACCTCTTCCACTGCTATAGTGAGCCCACGAGTAAACTAGAGGAAAAGCACCTCATATTTAGCTTGGGCAGCTTATGACTCAATGGTATTCCATTAAATTCTCCAATCAAGGTGGTGTGGTGCTGAGGCCAAGATTGGTATAGCTACGGTCTTGTACAATGGCTGAGCAGGATCAAGGGACAAAATGGCCTACTTCTGTTTTTCTTGCAATCATAAATAAAAATTGAATCTGTTGCAAAAAAAACAGATAGAGTT
Organism: Leucoraja erinaceus; assembly: GCF_028641065.1. Classification (NCBI taxonomy): domain Eukaryota; kingdom Metazoa; phylum Chordata; class Chondrichthyes; order Rajiformes; family Rajidae; genus Leucoraja; species Leucoraja erinaceus. The sequence continues at coordinate 42,020,605 of NC_073383.1, forward strand.
ATAAATACTCAGCAAACCAAGCTGCATCTGTGGAGATTAAATCAACCCAGTTAATGAATATAAGTTTAGGGCTTTCCTACTAAATTATGCACGGATGTACTGGATAATCTCTCCACTTCTAGGATTTGAGGTAGATGGAGTACGGTGGCACAGTGGTGCAACTGGTAGAGCTGCTGCCTCACAGCGCCAGAGACCTAGGTTTGATCCTGAGCTTGGCTGCTGTCTGTATGAAATTTGCACATTGTTCCTTTGAACGCATGTATTTCTTCCAGATACTCCTGTTTCTTCCCAAATCCCAAAGAAATGTGGACTTGTAGGTTAATTGTCATCTGTAAAATCGCCCCTAGTGTGTAAGGAGTGGGTGCAAAAGTGGGATAACAGAAGTAGTGTGAACTGTTGATCGGTGTTTGGTGTTGGCCAAAGGGCCCATTTTCATGCTGCACCTCTAAACTAAACTAAACCTAGAAGCTGCATTACAATTTCCCAGTTGAAGCGAATATCTAATTCAAATTGAAGTGATCAAACGTTTCTCCCACTCCAGCCCTGGCTTATTCGCTATTGGATGGATGTCTGTCAATAATGTGATTTCACTATGTGACTTATTAAATCAGAATTGATTATGTCTGACATCATATTTTATGTGATGAAACTTTCCAGAATAGATTCAAACTGAGTTGTCTACCTATTGGCTGGAAGTACTTAGTGTGTGGTATACTAAATGTCTAGACATGTTTGACACTGATGGTTGCATGTTGGAATGTGATTGTGCCAATTAATGTCCACTATTTTACTCTGCCTCTCCATTTTGCTGGAGTTTCCTTGCATCCCTCCTCTGCTGCTATGCTGCCATAACCATTCACACCCTCTCTTAATTAATCTTTTGTTTGTCTCATTAATTAATCTTTTGTTTGTCGCTGCCTCAAAAAGGCTGGCAGCATCATCAAGGACCCACACCATCCTGGCCACACACTCATCTCCCCGCTACCTTCAGGTAGAAGGTACAGGAGCCTGAAGACTGCGACGTCCAGGTTCAGGAATAGCTCCTTCCCCACAGCCATCAGGCTATTAAACTCAACTCAAACAAAACTCTGAACATTAATAGCCAATTTTTTTGCATTTTATCTGTTTATTTATTCATGGGTGCATATATTTATATAATGGTATATGGATAATAATAATAATAATAATAAATTTTATTTTCGGGCGCCTTTCAAATCTCAAGGTCACCTTACAAAGATTAAACAGAAGAGAAAAAAAAACATATAGTCGGAGAAAAATAAATAATAAGGACATCATCAATACACAAATTAAAGATAGAAATCGCTCCAAAGACATGAAATCAAAAAAAAAAAAAAAACACAATGTGAAGAGAGAGAGCAGCGGCAGCTAAAGCGCGCCATCATCCACTCTCTCTTCCGACAGCCATCTTGGACAAAGACTAACAAAGTACCTTACACACAGAAAAATCATCCCCCACAGGGAAGGCACTGTGAGGGAAGGCACAAAAGTCCAGTCCCCAACCCCAGTTCTCCCAAAAGTCAGGCCTATTAAGGCCACCGCTGTTGCCTCAACGGAGGCCCGATGTTCCTGGCCGTTCTAGCCGGGTGGTCTTGCCCCGGCGTCGGGAGAGTCCTCACAGCAGCTGGGCCACCTGGAACAGCCGCTTCCTAGCAGGGGATTGGCGGCTTCCGAAGCCAACAAGGACGCACCGAGTTGGAGCTCCCAGGCTCCCAATGTTAATGTCGGCGTCGTCCGCTCAGCTCCGCAGACCCGCAGCCTGGAGGTGTTGCTCTCGGCGGTCCAGCTCACCAGAGCTCCAGCGCGTCGATCCAGCGCGGCGACCCAGGCAAGGCATCGCCCACTCCGCGATGGCGCTCCAGCGCTGTGCCGCCACCGAAGCCGAGGTTCTGGGCGGTCCCCACCAGGAAACGGCGCACCAAGCCCGCTGGTAGGCCACGAGGATGGGTCGATGGGCAGCCCAGAGAAAAAGCTGCCTCACCGACCAGGTAGGGACCTAGAAGTAAGGTTACCTCCTTCCCCCCACAATAAGAAGTCCATTTCTCCGAAAAAACGACGAACAAAACTAACTAAAAACTGGAAAAAAAAAAGAATTAAACGGACGGCTGCTGGTTAGCAGCCGTTCCCCAAGATGGCTCCTCCTCCTCCTGATCTGTTCTGTATTCATGCCTACCATATTCTGTTGTGCTGAAACAAAGCAAGAATTTCATTGTCCTATCTGGGACACATGACAATAAACTCTCTTGAATCTTCTCATCCCTCTTGATTTGTCCCTTCAATCTGTTCATCACCAGGTTGGCTGTGTTGGGTTCCTTGTGAGGCCAAATATACTTGGCTGGTAGATGTATCAGCTAATACTGGGATTTTTATAAAGAAGACTTGTACTCGAAAAATTGTTCATCCCTGTCTGGCGAAAAAATAAAACGGGGAAGGCGGCTCAACCGTGGCTAATAAGGGAAACCAAGGATTGTGTTAAATCCAAGGAAACGGCATATAAATTGGCCAGAAGAAGCAGCAAACCGGTGCACTGGGAGAAATTTAGAAATTAACAAAGGAGGACAAAGGGGTTAATTAAGAGGGGGAATAAAGAGCATGAAAGAAAGCTTGCAGGGAATATAAAAACTGACACTAAAAGCTTCTTTAGATATGTAAAAAGAAAAAGATCAGTGAAGCCAAGTAGGTTCATCACAGTCAGAGACAGGCGAATTTATAATGGGAAACAAAAAATGGCAGAACAGTTAAACGAGTACTTTGGTTCTTTCTTCACTAAGGAAGACACAAATAATCTCAGAAATACTCTCCCAGAAATACTAGAGGACTAAGGATCTAGTGGGAGGGAGGAACTGAAGCGAATCCACATTAGTCAGGAAATGGTGTTAGGTAAACTGTTGGGACTGAAGGCAGATAAATCCCCAAGGCCTGATGGTCTGCATCCTAAAGTACTCAAGGAGGTGGCCCTAGAAATCGTGGATGCATTGGTGATCATTTTCCAATGTTCTCTCGACTCTGGATCAGTTTCTGTGGACTGGAGGGTAGCCAATGTAACCCCACTTTTAAAGAAAGGAGGGAGAGAGTAGTGCGGAAGATACTTGAGTTGATTGTTAAAGATGTTATAGCAGCGTATTTGGAAAGCAGTGACGACAGGATCTGTCAAAGTTAGCATGGATTTATGGTGGGGAAATCATGCTTGACTAATCTTCTAGAATTTTTTGAGGATGTAACAAGGGTGGATAAGGGAGAGCCAGTGGATTTGGTGTATCTGGACTTTCAAAAAGCATTTTGACAAGGTCCCACACAAGAAATTAGTGTGCAAAATTAGAGCACATGATATTGGGGGTAGGGAAGTACATGGATAGAGATCTGGTTGGCAGACAGGAAGCAAAGAGTAGGAATTAATGGGTCCTTTTCAGAATGGCAGGCAGTGACTAGTGGGTGCTACAAGGCTCGGTGCTGGGACCCCAGTTATTTACAATCTATATAAACGATTTAGACGAGGGAATTAAATCTGACATCTCCAAGTTCGTGGATGACACAAAGCTGGGTGGCAGTGCGTGCTGCAATGAGGATGTTATGAGGCTGCAGGGTGACTTGGATAGGTTGGGTGAGTGGACCGATGCATGGCAGATGCAGTATAATGTAGATAAATATGAGGCAAGAACAGGAAGGCAGATTATTATCTGAATAGTGTCAGATTAGTAAAAGGGGAGGTGCAATGAGACCTGGGTGTACTTGTATATCAGTCACTAAAAGTAAGTATGCAGGTACAACAGGCAGTGAAGAAAGCGAATGGCATGTTGGCATTCATTGCGAGAGGATTTGTGTTCAGGAGCAAGGAGGTCCAACTGCAGTTGTACAGGGACCTGGTGAGACCGCACCTGGAGAATTGTGTGCAATTTTGGTTTCCTAATTTGAGGAAGGACATTATTGCTATTGAGGGAATACAGCGTAGGTTCACCAGGTTCATTCCCGGGATGGCGGGACTGACATATGATGAGAATTGGTCGACTGGGCTTGTATTCACTGGAATTAGAGGAGATCTTATAGAAACATATAAAATTCTTAAAGGATTGGACAGGGTGGATGCAAGAAAAATGTTCCCGATGTTGGAGAAGTCCAGAACCAGGGGTCACAGTTTAAGAATAAAGGGTAGGCCATCTAGGACTAAGATTAGGAAAAACATCTTCACCCAGAAAGTTGTGAATCTGTGGAATTCTCTGCCACAAAAGGCAGTGGAGGCCAATTCACTGGATGTTTTCTAGAGAGAGATTTAGCTCTTAGGGCTTAAGGAATCAAGGGATATGGGGAAATAGCAGGAACGGCAGATGATCAGCCATGATCATATTGAATGGTTGTGCTGACTCAAAGGGCTGAATGGCCTACTCCGGCACCTATTTTTCTCCATTTCTATGTTTGTCTAGACCACCATCACCATCCCCCTACTCCCCATTCTACCAAGACTCTCCCTCTGTAAATGCACCAGGATATTCCCACCTCAAGCCCAGATCAATTTCTTCCACATGCGAACCTCCCAACTTCACCCCAACTAGTCTGGAGAGACCCTATCCATCCAGCCCATTTCTCAGTCAGGACAGTATTACTCACACTGTTCATTCCTGATCACGAACAGGTGCCTTCAGTTTAGCTCCAATTCTGCACTCCTTCCCATCCCACTGCCTTGTTCTGCGCTGATCCCACTTAATTCTTTCCCTAGATGTCCCATTTAAGCTAGTCCCATTTGCCTGTAGTTAGACCATATCCTTCTAAGACTTTCCTATCCATGTACCTGTCCAAATATCGTTTAAATGCAATTATTGTATCTGCCTCTCTGGTAGATTGATCCATATACCCACCACTTTCTGTGTGAAAAGGTTGCCCTCATATTCCTATTAAATCTTTCCACTCTCACCTTAAACCTATGCCCTTGATTCTACTTACCTTGGAAAACGATTCCTTACGTCCACCCTTTCTGTTCTACTCATTATTTTATACACCTCTATAAGATCATCCCTCAGCCTGCTGCTCTTCAAGGAATAAAATCCCAGCTTGTCCAACCTCTCCCAATAGCTCAGGAATCCTCGAGTCCTGCCAACATCCTCATAAATCTTCTCAGCACTCTTTCCATCTTAATGGCATCTTTCCTGAGCTGGGTGACCAAAGCTGAACACAATATTTCAAGTGAGGCCTCACCAGCTGTAACATAACATCCCGACATCTATGCTCAACTCCCTGACTTAACTGTTTAAGAAGGAACTGCAGATGCTGGAAAATTGAAGGTACACAAAAATGCTGGAGAAACTCAGCGGGTGCAGCATCATCAATGGAGCGAAGGAAATAGGCAACGTTTTGGGCCAAAACATTGCCTATTTCCTTCGCTCCATAGATGCTGCTGCACCCGCTGAGTTTCTCCAGCATTGTTGTGTACCTCCCTGACATCTTCCTTTCCAGATTGTACTTTGTTGTCCTCACTCGCACTCACACGCACTCGCACCGCCCCCCCCCCCCCCCCAATTTAGAGCTGAGGCCAATGATTTAGTGCAATCAGCCCTCCCTTATACTATGAAGCTGGTTTCAGTTAGTAAACAAAACTCATGGCAAGATGATGATGTTCAATCATGCACTAAGTCAAAACAATCATTTATTCTGACAGCTTTATTAGGAACTTCAACGCACAAAAAAAGTATTTAAAAAAAAGTCTAAGAGCATACAATCTCTAATTAGCTAACGAGGCACTTGTGGTTGAGCCAGGAATCCTACTGACTCATCCAGTATTAAGGTTGGATTGGTGTCAGGCTACAAAGGATAATCCACCTCATAGTACAGTACTGATTGTGTCAAACTCCTTGGTGATCTGTGTACTGGGAAGGGACTTCAGGTACTCAAGGTGCCGCCTGGCATCTTCCTGATTCTGGTGCACATAATACACGATGTAGGATATGACCATGGTGAACCAGCCAAACATGGTGATGAACATGGCGATGTCAGTCGTCTTCTGATGAATGTTGCAGAAGTTGATACCTGAATTGAGAATCTGAATGATTGGCTTTCCTGTGTATTCCTCCTGCACGGAGGACTGGCAGATGAAGTCGTTGACTGTCTCTGGGTCCAGTGTCAACTCTTTGATGACCTGCTGCAGCGTACATTCACAGTGCCATGGGTTGTTGGAGAGTCGGATCTTCGCTTTAATTTTACCAAAGACCTCCTTCGGTACACTCTGGATCTGATTGTTCGACAGATCGAGCATCTTGAGGCCATCTGGGATTCCTTTAAATGCTCCAGTATCTATTGACTCAATGGCATTTTTGGATAAATCCAGCTCCTTGAGTAGGTTTAAGTCCTTGAAGGCATTGTTGGGTATTTTGGTTATCCTGTTGGAGTTTAGGTGTAAGGACACAGTATCAGCAGGGAGGTCTTTGGGAATTTCTTTCAGGTTCTTGCCAGTGCAGCGTACAAACTTGCCATTCTTTGCAAAACACTGGCAGCTTCTGGGACATGTGGTGGTGGCCGCTTGAACTGAAGATAACAGCAGCAAGAGACCACTCAAGGCCAAAGATGGTGCAGTCTTGAGCTGGAGCCATGGCATGCATATCTGCAACATGGTGAGGATATCTCTGCACCGTTCATCAACGTACCTCACCCATTCTGACAAGAGTGGGTGCACTCAAAGGCCAGCTTCAACCTCCAGAAGAAAACCTGCAGACTAAAGGAAAGTAATAGCATGTTGAAAACCAAGGGCACACTGGCAACCATTCCTTCTTTCCTTTGAATGGTACCAGAGATTATTAAAAAAAAATGTTTATTTTGGTGCTTATCCACCACACAAGTGATGCCGCTGTTTCCCCATGCAACATGCCTTCACTTCTTTCCTTTCTCAAACGTTCTTTTACCGTTCATTATCTTTCTTCATAGGGTACTTCAACCACTCCATGTAGCAGCACCAAGTTTCTGCTAAATTTCATATATTGGGTATTAATAATTATCTTGTAGTTACATTTTAAATGTTTACTCCATCCACTTCCTATCCAAGCATTTTCATCATCTCAAAGAGCACCATCAAATACATTTTAACACAGCCACATAAATAGAGATTAAACCTGGTAGGTGGCTTGTAAAGAATCTTATAGGAGAAGACGTAGAGAGGTGGAAAGATGGAAAGTGTGAACTCCAGAGCTTGTAAATTCATGCAATCATCATTGCTCATCTTATTTGCATCTGTCCAGCATCAACTTGTTCTTTTGCAGCTGGATCATGAAGGGACAAACAGGAGAGATCAACCTCAGACTAATAGTCTGGTACCTAGACTGTGAACCCTGTTAGTGCCTGAGAACTTACACAGTGCCCGTACTAATGGCACTCAACCTACTTCAAATTCTCAGTGCAGAATCATAGTTAAAATAAGCGTGACCTGCAATGTCCTGCTAATTTTCAGGATGGGTCAGCTAGGTGTTACTATTGGCATTGCAATCTTGAAAGCATGAAAGACCATGATAAACCAGGCTGGGCAGTTCCATTTATCACAGCAATTCTTTGTACAGATCCTCCCAAGGTTACAAACACCCGACTTATGTATACTCTGTTCACGCGATGGAGCATTCTGGAGACTGGCAGGATGGATTTGCCAGTTGCTGCTGGGCTGCTGGTATCCTCTGTCATGTGAGAACTGGATTCTCAGCAATATCTGTGGTTAAACACTTTGATTTAATCACGCATGGCCTATGTTTCTATTTCAATATATTGCCAGATGGCCACATATCTGACATAACTGGGTTATGAACAGTTCTCAGGAATGGAAACTTGTTGTAACCTGGGGAGACAGGTAGTTAAACTGATGTGTCCCTCTAAAGCTCTGGCCAGCAGCGGCCTCTGCAGTCTGTCCACGTTTTTATTATTTTCTGTCTGTGTTTTAATGTAGTTTTTGTTATTTTTTGTTGGGGTGTGTGTGTGGGGGGGGGGGGGGTGGGGTGGGAGGGGGGGGAAACTTTTTAAATCTCTCCCTGCACTGGAGACCCGACCTTTTTTCTCGTCGGGTTCCATTGTCGTTGAGGCCGCAACGAGGAGCGGCCTCCAACAGGAAGAAGCCGGGGACTCAGGTGTCGACTCACCGTTGCCGTCGCGGAGCTGGCCGAGACCGGAGCGGTGGAGGAGCGCTGCTGCTGCTGCTGCTGCTGCTGCTGCCGATGCCGCTGCTGAGTCGGGGGCTGCTGCTGCGGGTCTGCGGACAGCGGCGCCGGGAGCCCGCGGCTCCCTGGAGAGAGACCGCTTTTCGGGGCTCCTGCAACGGAGAATTCTCCCGCCCGTGTTGCGGGGTTGGGGAGCTACTGGAGCGGGGCCTCACTACACCGCCCCGCGCGGCTGGAATGGCCGCGGGTACTTGCGAGCGCACACCGGGGGCTCCAACATCAAGACCCGGTGTGCGACCTCGCACCACCCGGCGTGGCTTTAATGGCCGCGGGACAATCGCCATCGCCAGCCGGGGGCTTTGACTTTGACTCTGACATCGGGGGGGGGAGAGTGCAGTGGAGAGATAAGTTTTTTTTGGCCTTCCATCACAGCTATGTGATGGATGTTTATGTAAAATTGTAATTATGTTGTGTCTGGGTCTATTTGTGTGTAATGTATGGCTGCAGAAACGGCATTTCGTTTGGACCTCTAGGGGTCCAAATGACAATTAAATTGACTCTAAAGGACACAAAGTACTGGTGTAACTCCACAGGTCAGGCAGTATCTATGGAGAACATGGATGGTGACGTTTCGGGTATGATCGTGGGGAAGGAGAGAGAAGAAAGCTGGAAAAGGGGAAGCAGTTCTGCCCTGGCAGGTAATACATTGACACATGCAAGGGAGTGGGGTTTTGATAGGCATCTGGTTGGAATAAAGGCCAATGCTAAGAAAGAAAGGAAGGTGTGAGACAGTTTAAAGAGTTGCAGATTGTAAAGCCAGAGGGAGGAAATTGGCAGGAATGGGGGGAGGGTGGGTGAGTGGAAGGAAATGGGTGAGAGTGCAGGTGGGGCACAGGGAAGGGAAGGGAAGGGTGGGGGGAGGGGTTAACAGAGGGGAGCAATTTGGGGGGAAATGGTGGGGGGGAAGGTCCCAGATACTACCGACTTCACAATTCCTCTAAAATCCACAATCTCCACCACCTGGAAGAACAAGGACAACAGGCACATGGAAACACCACCACTTCGGAGTTCCTCTACAGGTTACATACCCATACCAACATGGATGCACAAGTGCAAATACTTGATTATCATGAGATCGAGGCTCTGGTCCATCATCTGCTCCTCTCCCCCCTGGGGATGGGAATGCGGGGAGGATAAAATTGGTTACAATAGTTTTGGTGAAAAAACATGTGTGGTTGTCAGTACGGACATAGTGGGTGAAGGGCCTATTTCTGTGCTGTATCTCTCAATGACTCTGCGACTGTTATCTTTATGACTATATTAGGGACAGGCCATGAAAGCTAGCTGTGCTGGTGACGTACAGATTTTTTTTTTTAATTCACATTTTTATTAGAGATAAAACATGGAAACAGGCCCAATGACCCTCCGCGTCTATGCCAACCTTACCCATTCACAGTATTTCTATGTTATCCCACTATGTCTCATCTACTCCCTACACACAAGGGGCAATTTTACAGAGGTCATATCACCTATAAATCCCCACATCTTTGGGATGTGGGAGAAAACTGGAGCACCCAGAGGAAAGTGGGAGGAGCTGGCAAGGTAGACTGGCAAAGGATCCGAGCAGGAATTATGGAGGAACAGCAATGGCAGGGATTTCAGGGCATAATCCAGAAGACGCAGGATCATTTCATTCCAAAAAGGAAGAAAGATTCTAAGGGGAGTAGGATTTATTAGCATGGATTTATGAAAGGAAAATCATGCTTGACTAATCTTCTGGCATTTTTTGAGGATGTGACAAGTAAAATGGATAAAGGGGAGCCAGTGGATTTAGTGTATCTAGACTTTCAGAAAGCCTTTGATAATTTCCTGCACGGGAGACTGGTGGCTAAAGTTAGAGCCCATGGTATTGGGGGTAGGGTGTTGACATGGATAGAAAATTGGTTGGCAGACAGGAAGCAAAGAGTAGGAGTGAACGGGTCCTTTTCAGAATGGCCTGCAGTGACAAGTGGAGTGCCGCAAGGCTCGGAGTTGGTGCCGCAACTGTTTACCATATATATTATTGATTTGGAAGAGGGAATTAGGAGCAACACTAGCAAGTTTGCGGATGACACAAAGCTGGGTGGCAATGTGAACTGTGAAGAGGATGTTAGGAGGTTGCAGGGTGACCTGGACAGGTTGGGTGAGTGGGCAGATGCGTGGCAGATGCTGTATAATATAGATAAAAGTGAGGTTATAGACTTTGGTGGCAAAAACAAGGGGGCAGATTATTATCTCAATGGGGTTAAGTTAGGTAAGCAGGAGGTACAATTAGACCTGGGTGTCCTTGTACACCGGTCACTGAAAGTTGGCGTGCAGGTACAGCAGGCAGTGAAGAAAGCTAATGGAATCTTGGCCTTCAGAACAAGATGATTTCAGTATCGGAGTAGAGAGGTTCTTCTGCAGTTGTATAGGGCTCTGATAAGACCACATCTGGAGTATTGTGTACAGTTTTGGTCTCCTAATTTGAGGAAGGACATCCTTGTGATTGAGGCCGTGCAGCTTAGGTTCACGAGATTGATCCCTCGGATGGCAGAACTGTCATATGAGGAAAGATTGAAAAGACTAGGCTTGTATTCACTGGAGTTTAGAAGGATAAGGGGGATCTTATAGAAACATATACAATTATAAAAGGACTGGACAAGCAACGTGCAGGAAAAATGTTCCCAATGTAGAGCGAGTCCAGAACCAGGGGCCACAGTCTTAGAATAAAGGAGAGGCCATTTCAAAGTCAAAGTCAAAGTCAAAGTCCCTTATTGTCTGAGATGAGAAAAAACTTTTTCACCCAGAGAGTTGTGAATTTGTGGAATTCCCTGGCACAGAGGGCAGTGGAGGCCAAATCACTGGATGGAGCTCTAGGGGCTAGTGGAATCAAGGGATATGGGGAGAAGGCAGGCAAGGGTTATTGATTGGGGACGATCAGCCATGATCACAATGAATGGCAGTGCTGGCTCGAAGGGCCAAATGGCCTCCTCCTGCACCTATTTTCTATTTTTTTATGTTTCTATGAAACCCACGTGGTCAGAGGAGGAATGTGCATGCACCACACAGACAGGAGCAGAGGTCGGGATCAAATCCAGGTCTGTAGCAGCGAGGCAGCAGTTCCATCAGCGGTGCCACTGTGCCACCCTAATCAAATTGCAAAATGTTTTATTTGTCAAAAACTTTACTAATGTCCATGTAGACAACATCCACTGCCATATCAATCATCTTTTTCACTGTGTTTGCATGCAGCATGGCCATGTACACCCCTGCCACACATTGGCCAGAGACTAACCATCTCCAACAAGAGATTATACAGTGGGATATAGATCAGCTAGAGAAATGGCAAATGGAGTTTAATCCGAGCAAGTGGGAGGTGTTGCACTTTGGGAAAACAAATGTAAGGGGAAAAAAATACAATTAATGCATGCCCCTTAACTGTATTGATGAACAGAGGGATCTTGGGGTCCAAGTTCATAACTCCCTGAAAATGACAACACAAGTAGATAGAATAGTAAAGAGGGCATATTGTACGTTTGTTTTCATTGGTCATGGCAATTAATATAAGAGTTAGGAAGTCATCATGCAGCTTTATAGGACTTTGTTTTGGCCATATTTGGAGTATTGTGTGCAGTCTGGTTGCCGATTTACGGTTATGATGTGGAGGCTTTGAAAAGGGTGCAGAGGAGGTTTACCAGAATGATGCCAGGATTAGGCGGTATTAGCTGCGGGAAGTGGTGGGACAGACAGATTGTTTTTACTGGAATGATGGAGGTTATGGGGAGACCTGATTAAACAAAATTAAATGAGAGGCAAAGATAGAAAAAATAGTCATAACCTTTTTCCCAGAATGGACAAATCAAATATTAGAGGCTTTGCTTTAAGATAAAAGGGGCAAAGTGTAAAGGAGATGTGTGGGACAAGCTTTTTACACAGAGGATGGGGAGTGTCTGGAAGGCGCTGCCAGAGATGGGGGTTGAGGCGATGCCAATGGTGGCATTTGAGACCTTTGGATGGGCATATAGATATTCAGGGAATGGAGGGAAATTGAGTATATGTAGGCAGAGTTGGTCTTGGCATCATGTTTGGCACAGATATTGTGGGCCAAAGGCCCTATTTTTTGCTGTACCATTCTAAGTTCTAAGACAGAGTCAAAGCTTTTTCATTCAATGGCTTTACCATCGCCAAGAGTAGTGGATGTGGAGAGGATTTTTCCACAAGTGATTGAATCTAAAATTAGAAGGCACAGCTTTACTTTAGAAAGGAGATGAGGAGGAATTCTTGTTAGTCAGGGGGTGGTGAATCTGTGGAATTCATTGTCCAGATGGTTGGTTGGTATTTTTAAGTCGGAGATTGATGGATGGTTGATTAGTAAGGGCCTCAAGTGTTATGATTACAATATACAGTATATATAACTTTTTTTCCTTTATTATATTGTTGACAGAGTATTATGTTGAGATATTATGTTGTGCTGATGCAAGTAAGAATTTAATTGCTCTGTTGGGACACCTGTACATAACTAAAGCTCTGATCTTGTGCTCATTCGGTTTGCGCGGTTTTTTCTATTTGCGCAAAAACTGTACGCGATAGAGCTATAATTTTCGCCAGCTGACTCACCGTTCTCCTGAGCTGCAAGTGCAACAAGTTGCTTTCCGATCGGTGGTATATTGTAAAAGTTAGCGAGGTTTAAAAATCTTCAAAACTGCGCAATCTCCTCTCCTGCCAGTTAGCACCATGCAGATTGGTCTCCTCTCCTGCCACTTCCTGCGCCATTGCGTCTTTACTGGAGCTGAGGGGCGCTATGAATGGAGGTGGAGGTCTCCAATCGGACACAAATTTCGGAGGGATCGAAAGCGGTACGGTAGATGTCGCCGAACGGAAAGTGGCGAATTTGATCCCAGCGGAGAAGAGCATCCAGCACCCACTGAGTCCCAAACGCACCGTCATCACAATGCCCCGAAGATCCAGCCCCTTCCCCTCTGATCCCCCTCGATGGCTCCTGCCCCCTCCTCCATGATACCCCCCTCTCCTTCATGGCTCTTCCCCCACCTTTTCTCTGAGCTCTCCCCCCCACCCCCCCTCCCACACACACCCCTTCTGCCCACATGCTTCCGGGCCGATCCGAGGCCTGGCTCTGAAGGCGCCAAAGGCTGATGCTCCTCCGGGGCACACAAGAAGGGAGAGGAGCAGCAACCTCGAGATCCTGGGGAGGGAGAGTGGGGGAGGGGAGGGCATAGAGGGAGGAGGGTAGTATGGAGGGGAGAGGAGTTATGGAGGGAGGGAATGAGTGACTGAGGGTAGGGGAAATGAGAGGAGAGGGATTGGGGGAGGGTAGTAGGAGAGGGAAAAGAAGAGGGATCAGGTGAGGTGGGAGAGTGTGGGAGGAGGGGGAATAGAGGGAGAGGAGGGGGGAGTAGAGGAGGGGGGAATGGGGGAGGTAGGGATTGGGGAATAGAGGGAAAGGTGAGGAGTGGGGGAGGTGGGGGATAGAGGGATAGGAGGAGGGTAGGGAGGGGAGAGGAGTTATGGAGGGAGGGAGGGAGTAACTGAGGGTAAGGAGAGGTAGAGAGCAGTGAGGGAGGGGTGGGGAGGGGAGGAGGAGAGGGGAAAGACGAGGGAGGGTGAAAAGGAGAGGGGGAGAGTGCTGGGGATGAGGGGAAATGAGCTGCGCCTGTGCAGTTGGGGGCTATGGGTGAGTGGTGGAATATTGCGTTGGGCCCAGCGTGCGACAGGGAACCAACACGTTTTATATTTTATTTATTTGCTTCTGGGATGCAGATTCATTGGCAATGTCAACATTTATTGCCCATTCCTAATTTCCCCTGAACTGAGAGGCAATTAAGTATCAACCATATTGGAGGTCTTGGTGTACATGTAGGTCAAATTCAGTAAGAATGCCAAACTTCCTTCTCTGATGACATGATTTAAACAGATGTGATTAACTTTATTTTCAATAATTTAAATTTCTTAGCTGTCATGGGTGATTTGAGTTGCTTAAAATTCACTGGTCTTTAACTCTATTAGTCAAATAACTGGACCACCGCACATCCATACATTGGCTCCCCAGTCATCACTCCAAATGACTCGAGCAAACTACTCTACAGCACACTCCATGTTGACACTCCCAGTATGGATCCGAGTAGCAACTGAACGGTTGGTGACATGGCCTTTAGGTGAGACCTGCAGTTCATGTGACTGCCATTGGAGCTCTTACAACACAATGTGGATCAGTGCCTTCAAAAAAATAGGAAGGATCTACGGATTCCAACAGATTTTATGTCTCTTCTTTAGGCTTAAAATTTTGGTCACTTTATATTATGGAAGCAAAACCTCCAGCACTTAAAGCAGAAGATAATTCAAAGGTAATTCAAAGATAATTCAAATGGCAATCTTTTTGGCATATATTAGCAGGAGAGAAGTGGGTATGATAAGGGCAGATTCCAAACCACTTTTCTTCAGATGAATTGAATGAATGCCAATTTTTACACTGAGGCACAATCAGTTGCTTAGCAATCATAACAACCAGGCACTAAAATTAGCAAAAACGGAGGTTATTTAATATGCTAATGTTAATGTAATACGGGAATAAAAGTCACAGTTCGTCATGCAGACTGCATTGGAAATATATGTTGGAAAGTAACACGCAACAGGACACCAGGAGTAATTTGTATTTTCCACATGGAACTACAAAGGACATTGCTGATTTTAACTTGTTAGGTACTCTGGACTGACTGCAGTAAATTTTATGGAAAAGTTTAATATACTCAGAACAGAATACTAAATCCGATTTAAAAACAGAACAAAAAATATAATTGCTTAGCATCTGTGGAAAGAGGAAATAATGTATTCTCTTAGGTTAGTGGCCTCTGTCATTTTTGATGAAAGGTCATTGCTCCCTACCGCTGAGCATTTCTAATATTTTACATCCTGATTTATTTGAAATGCATTGCACCACATTCCTTTTTTGCAATCTTTGTTTCTTGGCTCCCCTACTTGCAGCATAAGCTTTTTGAGAGATCAGAGTCAGCGGGAACACTGTGAATGCTCACTGCACCACGACTAGAGAATGACTCTGGGCGATATCAGCATCATCAATATGATGACGAGCACAGAGAATGGAAACAAATGTGATTCTGCACTCCAGTTATTCTTATAACGTGGAAACACATCTGATAATCTGACGCAGCAGCCTCCTGCAATTAGCAATATCACACGACAAAAGCAAAATATTGGGGTGTAGAAAATCTTAAATAAAAACCAAAGACAGAGAGGAGGTACCACTTCAGCATGTCATGTAGTGCCTGTGGTGAGAAAATCTCTTAATGTTGCTGGTGGATTAATTTTCATCAGTTCTAACAAAACTTTCTTCTTTCAGTACAACACCTCTGTAAGGGAATGCTGTCAACTGACTGGCACATTCCAGGCTGCAGGAGTACATACTGAGGGATGCACGATAGCATGGTGCAACCAATGACAAGATTCTATGTTCATATATACGCTTCTTTCCGGCGGCTGTCACTCTACTAAACAACGTACCTCGGTGACTGCCAATCACCCCCCCCACCCCGGACACTTATTATTATTATTATTATTTTTTATTTATTTATTTATTATTATTTTTTTTTAAATTCAAATCGTTTGCTATGTCGCTCTTCAAGGGAGATGCTAAATGCATTTCGTTGTCTCTGTACTGTACACTGACAATGACAATTAAAATTGAATCTGAATCTGAATCTGAATAAATGATAGGAGCATCAAGTTATTTAGCCCATCAAGTCTACTCTGCCATTCATTCATGACTGATCTATCTTTCCCTCTCAACCCCATTCCCCTGCCTTCTCCCATAATCCCTGACACCCGTGCTAATCAAGAATCTATCAATCTCTGCGTTAAAAATATCTATTGACTTGGCCTCCACAGCCTGATATAGCAATGAATTCCACAGATTCACCACCCTCTGACTAAATAAATTCCTCCTCATCTCCTTCCTAAAGGTACGCCCTTTTATTCTGAGGCTATGGCCTCTGGTCCTAGACTCTCCCACTAGTGGAAACATCCTCTACACATCCACCATATCCAGGCCTTTCACTATTCGGTAAGTTTCAATGAGGACCCCCTCATCCTTCTAAAGTCCAGCGAGTACAGGCTCAGTCTCGTCAAACGCTCATCTGATGTTAACCCATTAATTCCTGGGATCATTCTCGTAAACCTTCTCTGGACCTTCTCCAGCACCAGCACATCCTTCCTCAAATATGGGGCCCAAAATTATGTGGGGAATGACTGCAATCTGAGGTCCTGCTACCACTAGACACGGAGGGACCAGACTCTGTCTGTGTATTGTCAAGTTCAAGTTTGCATTTATTGTCACTTAGCCAATTAAGATAGAGTGAAATTTGAGTTACCATAAGCCATACTAAGTGAAAAGAACACAATCCACACATAAAATGTGTGATGATCCAAAAAGGCCATATGTGTGATGATTGGTGCTTTGTACATAGAATGCATTAGCTTGATGGCACTACAAATGTATAAATTGGACAGCACTATACATGCAAAGATAGCAATGCACTGTTTCTGTACCTTTTATATATATTTTTTGAATGAGTTTTTGAATTGATTCTTAATTTTTTTTAAAGTTATTGATGTGAGATGTTATTTCTGTGTTTTTTCTCTCCGAAAATCTGATTGAACTGTTCAGTAATGTGATAATGGACAGTTAATCGCATTTTTAATGGTGATGATTTTGAGATAAATGTTGGCAGGGCCATTAAAGGCAATTCCTTATCCACTCCACTTAAGAGAGGAACTGACTGAGTGCCCATTTACAGAGAGGCACAGCCAATTGCTTAACAATCTAATAATAGTCCATTCTTTGGCATTTGATTTAACAAATTTATTTGAAATTCTTCCTCTTCTACTTTAACCTAGGTTTATGCCAGCTTGTTGCAAGATGAAAAGAAACTGAGAATTTATGGGAACCTAGGGGTAAGAGCGTTGTAAAAACAAGCCTGAAGGCTTTGTGTCTCAATGCAAGGAGTATTCGTAATAAGGTGGATGAGTTGAACGTGCAGATAGCCATTAATGATTATGATATAGTTGGGATCACGGAGACATGGCTCCAGGGTGACCAAGGCTGGGAGCTGAACATCACGGGATATTCAATATTCAGGAGGGATAGAGAGAAAGGAAAAGGAGGTGGGGTAGTGTTGCTGGTTAGAGAGGAGATTAACGCAATGGAAAGGAAGGACATTAGTTTGGAGGATGTGGAATCGGTATGGGTAGAGCTGCGAAACAATAAGGGGCAGAAAACGCTGGTGGGTGTTGTGTACAGGCCACCTAACAGTAGTAGTGAAGTTGGGGATGGCATCAAACAGGAAATTAGAAATGCTTGCGACAAAGGCAAAGCAGTTATAATGGGTGACTTCAATCTACATATAGATTGGGTGAATCAAACTGGCAGGGGTGCTGAGGAAGAGGATTTCTTGGAATGTATACGGGATAGTTATCTAAACCAACATGTAGAGGAACCAACGAGAGAGCTGGCTATTTTAGACTGGGTATTGAGTAATGAGGAAGGGTTAGTTAGTAGTCTTGTTGTGCGTGGCCCCTTGGGCAAGAGTGACCATAATATGGTTGAGTTCTTCATTAGGATGGAGAGTGACATTGTTAATTCAGAAACAATGGTTTTGAACTTAAAGAAAGGTAACTTTGAGGGTATGAGACGTGAATTGGCCAAGATTGACTGGCAATTAATTCTAAAAGGGTTGACGGTGGATATGCAATGGAAGGCATTTAAAGACTGCATGGATGAACTACAAAAATTGTTCATCCCAGTTTGGCAAAAGAATAAATCAGGGAAGGTAGTGCATCCATGGATAACAAGGGAAATCAGGGATAGTATCAAAGCAAAGGATGATGCGTACAAACTAGCCAGAAAAAGCAGCATACCGGAGGACTGGGAGAAATTCAGAGGCCAGCAGAGGAGGACGAAGGGCTTAATTAGAAAAGGAAAAATGGATTATGAAAGAAAACTGGCAGTGAACATAAAATCTGACTGCAAAAGTTTTTATAGATATGTGAAAAGAAAGAGATTAGTTAAAACAAATGTAGGTCCCTTGCAGTCAGAAACAGGTGAGTTGATCATGGGGAACCAGGATATGGCGGACCAATTGAATAACTACTTTGGTTCCGTCTTCACTAAGGAAGACATAAATGATCTGCCGGAAATAGCAGGGGCCCGCGGGTCAAAGGAGGTGGAGGAATTGAGTGAAATCCAGGTTAGTCGGGAAGTGGTGTTGGGTAAATTGAATGGATTAAAGGCCGATAAATCCCCAGGGCCAGATAGGCTGCATCCCAGAGTACTTAAGGAAGTAGCTCCGGAAATAGTGGATGCATTAGTAATAATCTTTCAAAACTCCTTAGATTCTGGAGTAGTTCCAGAGGATTGGCGGGTAGCAAACGTAACCCCACTTTTTAAGAAGGGAGGGAGAGAGAAAACGGGGAATTACAGACCAGTTAGCCTAACATCGGTAGTGGGGAAACTGCTAGAGTCAGTTATTAAAGATGGGATAGCAGCACATTTAGAAAGTGGTGAAATCATTGGACAAAGTCAGCATGGATTTACGAAAGGTAAATCATGTCTGACGAATCTTATAGAATTTTTCGAGGATGTAACTAGTAGCGTGGATAGGGGAGAACCAGTGGATGTGGTGTATCTGGACTTCCAGAAGGCTTTCGACAAGGTCCCACATAAGAGATTAGTATACAAACTTAAAGCACATGGCATTGGGGGTTCAGTATTGATGTGGATAGAGAACTGGCTGGAAGCAAAGTGTAGGAGTAAACGGGTCCTTTTCACAATGGCAGGCAGTGACTAGTGGGGTACCGCAAGGCTCAGTACTGGGACCCCAGCTATTTACAATATATATTAATGATCTGGATGAGGGAATTGAAGGCAATATCTCCAAGTTTGCGGATGACACTAAGCTGGGGGGCAGTGTTAGGTGTGAGGAGGATGCTAGGAGACTGCAAGGTGACTTGGATAGGCTGGGTGAGTGGGCAAATGTTTGGCAGATGCAGTTTAATGTGGATAAATGTGAGGTTATCCATTTTGGTGGCAAAAACGGGAAAGCAGATTATTATCTAAACGGTGGCCGATTGGGAAAGGGGGAGATGCAGCGAGACCTGGGTGTCATGGTACACCAGTCATTGAAGGTAGGCATGCAGGTGCAGCAGGCAGTAAAGAAAGCGAATGGCATGTTGGCTTTCATAGCAAGAGGATTTGAGTATAGGAGCAGGGAGGTTCTACTGCAGTTGTATAGGGTCTTGGTGAGACCACACCTGGAGTATTGCGTGCAGTTTTGGTCTCCAAATCTGAGGAAGGACATTATTGCCATAGAGGGAGTGCAGAGAAGGTTCACCAGACTGATTCCTGGGATGTCAGGACTGTCTTATGAAGAAAGACTGGATAGACTTGGTTTATACTCTCTAGAGTTTAGGAGATTGAGAGGGGATCTTATGGAAACTTGCAGAGTTCTTGGGGGGTTGGACGGGCTAGATGCAGGAAGATTGTTCCCGATGTTGGGGAAGTCCAGGACAAGGGGTCACAGCTTAAGGATAAGGGGGAAATCCTTTAAAACCGAGATGGGAAGAACTTTTTTCACACAGAGAGTGGTGAATCTCTGGAACTCTCTGCCACAGAGGGTAGTTGGGGCCAGTTCATTGGCTATATTTAAGAGGGAGTTAGATGTGGCCCTTGTGGCCAAGGGGATCAGAGGGTATGGAGAAAAGGCAGGTACGGGATACTGAGTTGGATGATCAGCCATGATCATATTAAATGGCGGTGCAGGCTCGAAGGGCCGAATGGCCTACTCCTGCACCTAATTTCTATGTTTCTATGTTTCTATGTTTCTATTTAACGTCCAAACACTAGCAATGGAATCTTATGCACTGTGGCAAATAACTGAATATACTGTAACTCGTCTTTTACCTTATGGCTTATTTTAGCCACCCCAATGAACAATCTGCTGGAGGAATTTAATGGGTCAAGCAGCATCTGAGGAGGGAAAGGAATTGTCAATGTTTCTGGTCTAGACCATGCATCTGGGTCTGAGATCTGAGAGTGTAGAGGGAAGGGGAATGCAAAGAGGAAATGGGAGGTGGTGAGACATGGGCCAATAGATGATGGATGTATCCAGGATGGCTGATGGATGATGGACAATAACTTTGAAGTTATGTCCTTAAGACCCCACTTCCTTGATCTTGCTCCAGATGTGGTATCGGAGCTCATTATTGATGAGCTAGGGTAAATCTAATATTCAACTCTTCTCTCATCACACACACTTCCCACCACCCTTCAAACTCAAATCCATTTAAATCAACACCATCTTGCATACCAGCAATGTCTTCTTCTAGTGTTCATGAACTCTTGCCTTCTGTCACCTAATTCCTGATATGGTGTGAGCTCAATATTGATGAGCTGGGGTAAATCCAATATCTAACTTTTCTCTCACTACCCACTCTTCCCACTACCCTTCAAGCTCAAATCAATTTAAATGGGAAAGAATATTTTTCACTATATTAATATTAAACAGTCTGAGTACCACGATCACCCAAATTTTGGGCAACTGATGAAAGTTGAATGAGCCATCTCCCACTGTAATAGCTATAGAATGAATTCAGAAAATGAAAGAACCTTCTGTACTATTTAAAAAAAATCTATTTAATCCCAATACCTTGTTATTTCAACAACCATTTCCATTTATATACTGTAAGAACAACTTCCAAGGCACTTCATAAGTGTGTGCAAGCAACCAAAAAATAACATTGAGCCTTCACTGGAGAATTTAAGCCAGATGGTTAAATGCTTGGTCAATGATGTAGGATCTTAAAGGAGAAAACAAAGCAGTACAGAGGGTTAGAGAGGGAATTCCAGATCTTAAGGCTTTGGATATGAAGGCAATTGTGGGAAATTATATTTGGGGATGACTGAGATAACAGAATTAGCGATATTTCTAAGATTGACAATCAAAAAATCTGTGGATGCTGGGAATCCAAAACAAAAATAGAAAATGTTGGAAACACTGAGAAAATCAGGCAACATCTGTGGAAAGAGAAACAGAGTTAACATTTCAGGTCAAAGAATTAAAAGAATGGTTAAAAGCTAATGTACACCAAGCAAATAAACTGGTTCAGTTTCAGACATTTGCCCGGGATGTGCGCTTGGTCATGGACTGAGAACATGGCTCACCGTAACTGGGAGGAATTTCTCTTTATCCAATCCTGGGCGCCAGATAAGCTGCCCAACTATTTAAATTAATGGAAGGACCTAGAGAGGAGTGTGATGAGGTATTTGGATCCTGTCAGTGGAAATTGGCCAAATGGTCTTGTTTGTTTATTACTGTTGCAAATTATGCTGCATGCTACTGACTTTCCTGTCCCAACATTATTTACTCGTCCATGATTTTCAATACCTCCATCAAATCTTTCCTTAACCTTCTTTCTAAGGAGAACAGTGGTAACTTCTCCAGTCATGCCGAGCAACTGAAAACACTCATCCCTTAGCAACACATTACACGGATAAAGAAACGTAATCGTCCATTTAATAGCCACATAATTTCATTCTATTACAGGCATTTTAGTTTAGAGATGCAGCACGGAAACAGGCCCTACGGCCCACCGGGTCCGCACCGACCAGTGATTCCTGCACATTAACACTATCCTACGCCCACTGGGGACAATTTTTACATTTACCAAGCCAATTAACCTACAAACCTGTACGTCTTTGGAGTGTGGGAGGAAACCGAAGATCTTGGAGAAAACCCACGCAGGTCACGGGGAGAACGTACAAATTCCGTACAGACAGCACCCGTAGTCAGGATCGAACCCGGGTATCCGGCGCTGCATTCGCTGTAAGGCAGTAACTCTATGGCTGCACCACTGCTCCTACCCTTCTTGGCCTCCCCACCTTCTCTAGTACGCAGACTAACTTGCTTTCTCTCTTTTTTCAGTTCTGATAGAGTCCCGGATCTGAAAAGTTAAATATTTCATTCTCCATATAGAAGCTGCCCGACTTGTTGAGTGTTTCAACCATTTCCTGGTTAATTTCACTCATCCCTGGCACTACTCCGTAACCTTTTTTTCCAGTATCCCCCTCCCTTAGTCTTTTTAAACTGTGCCATTTAGTTCATATTGCCTCCTCTAGTAGGGAAACAATAGGGACATTTTTATGCTGCTTGGAGTCATATCTTGCAGCAAGGAAGGTGATTGTGATTTTTGGAGGTCAATTGTTCAAACTCCAGGGTGTGGAAACAAATTAATGGAGCAGAAATAAAATATGCTGGAAATACTCAGCAGGTCAGGCAACATATGCGGGAGGAGAACAAATGTGACATATCAAGTCGAAGACTGGGAGACTTGTCAGAACCGGGATGGGGAGAAAGGAGACAAAAGAAGCCTATTAAACTGCAGGAAGAGTGGGAGAAGGGGAATATGCCAGAGAGGGTAAAACCAGAGTGACCATTGGGATAAACTGTATACCACATAACCTTGTCAGACGTTTTGTCAAAACTGGGAAGGAGACAAGTTTATTTTAACGTCTCCGACCTGAAACATTAATTCTATTTTTTTATGGCCAGACGAGTGAACTGACCTACTGAATATATCCAGCATTTTCCACTTTTACTTTAGATATCTAGCATCTGCAGTTGTTTAAAAGAATGGATGCAGAAATCAAGAATTCAGACACACGGAAAATTTGTGAATGTTCTTGTAAGGGCAGAAAAGATTGTAACGTGCTGACAATCACCACAGATTTACAGAAACTGAATAAAGACAAGCTTCTGGAGACAACGGAACTGCAGATGCTAAAAGAACTAAAAGCTTCTGTCTTCAGCAGGGGGAGTCAAAAAACAAGAGTCAATAATTTAAAGCAATGGATAAAAGAGCCAAGGGTGAGATAAGGAAACAAGGAGACAAGACACAACACATGGTGGTGATCTGAAAATAAAACAGAAAATATTCAGCAGGTCATATAGCATCTGTAACGGTGAAACAGAGTTAATGTTTAAGACTGATGACCTTTCAACAGCTCTTACAAGATGACATCCATTTTTCACTCAGGAGCAGCCATAATCTGGAAATCACTGCCTGTGGGAGTGGTGAAAGTAGATTTAACTATAGTTTTCATAAGGAAACTTGACAAAAACTCATGTAGGAGTGTAATATAAAAATAATTAAAATTATTTAATTGTAACGTCTGTTTTAAAGTAACATAGCTTCCAGTCAGAAGATAAATGCAAAATGCTGGAATAACTCAGCGGGTCAGGCAGCATCTCTGGAGAAAGAAAAATGGGTGACATTTCTGGTCGGAACCATTCTTCAGAATAAATGTTTGAAGTTTAAGTCTGAACAAGGGTTCCGACCCGAAACGTCACCTATTATTTTTCTCCAGAGATGCTGCCAGACCTGCTGAGTTACTCCAGCATTTTGTGTCTATCTTCAGTATAAACCAGCATCTGCAGTTCCTTCTTACACGTAGCTTTTAGTCACTTGAGAAAACTATAGAATATTGCTTAATCTCTGGGTAAAGTGGTGTGAAATCATCTGCAACAGAGAATGGGACATTGAAATCAGATAAGGACTTTGTGAAGACTGAATAAACAAGGAGAAAAAACATAGTGGGACAAGAGATGGGCACTTTGATTGAATTGGTCAAGAGGAGGCATGTATTCCTCGATAAAATATCTTTGTTCTCACTGAATAAAAAGCAGCAGACAATCCAAGTTCAGAGGGTTCCAATAAAGACAAAATCCGTGCACTCTTGAAACACCAGTACACATATTTAAACCTCAAAAATGACTGTGAATTATTAAATGAATACAAACCAGGAAATTGACATGACTGTAGTTTGGCGTCTTACGGATTAAGTAATATCATGATCTACTGCACAAAGAGAAAAGATCTGAGCAATATGATGAACTAGACAGTCAACATGGTTTATTTTTAATTTAGTTTTATTATTGTCATATGTACCGAGGTACAGTGAAAAAAAATTGCTATTACATTCTAATGGTATTCTGTATATTTCCTATTTCACCAGTCTATAACCTACTGACTCTTTTTTACTCCCCAGTATTTTTTGCTACCATAACCGATGGATTGAAACTAATCACTGAATATATATATATATGAATTATGATTAGAAAAATAATGTAAGGTGGGTGCGTTATTTTTCAGTCATTGTCATTATCCTCAGCTGGATTACTGTGTATGTTGTTTTGTATTTCTACGAGCTATGTCCATGTGTGTGTATTTATTTGAGTCGGTATTTGTTACTGTCATTTATTAACATTTATCAATATTGCTATTTCGTGCAGGTCGCTATGTACATGCGTGTGCATGTACATATGCCTATTGGAGACAACTACAGGCAGTAACACCATCTTTGATCCAATTTCGGCTGGGTTTCCATTGTTTCCCAGAAACGTTGGAAGCCTGCATGTAACGGATATCAATAATCTAAAGACCCCTCGTTGCCTGGTTGCAGATTTCAAAGGGAACCTCTGGAGGATTAGTTGCATCCCACAACCCCCCTTCTATGTTCAGTGTTGTAAACAGGACAGCTTAGGAGACAGCTATATTTCCACACTGCATTGTATACGAAGTGTTACTGCGGATAAATCTCTCACAGTGCTTTTGCTGCAGACACCAGTGTACTGACTAAGGAATTAGTAGCTGCTACAATAAATCATTAATAGCCCAATTCTGGAAAGAATTAAATGAAATCATAATTGCACTCATATACTGCTGTCACTTCTGGGATGACTGCAGAAGTGGGAAGCAAAATTTCGGGATTCACTCAGGGGGCCAAAACGATCGATCATATTAAGGGATATCATATGATCGATTGCATCCAGTTTTATCTGTTTTCAGCAGTGGGATCAGGTGAGGGATTTCATTTGAAACCAAAAATTTGTGAACATTTTAAAGAACTTCAAAAGCACTTCACTGTCAGTAAAATATATTTTCTACGAAGTTCATGTTATGTAGAAAATGCAATATTCAACTCTACATTCAACAACAAAGCAATGGTCTCCACTGATTTAGTTAGAAGACAGCCATACAATTATATATATTTTGGTTGATTCAGCTATCAGAAAATCATTCAATATTAGGCCTCTCTCAGAGGATACTTTGGTCAGATCTGTAGTTGGATAGCGCAAGCAAATGCATGACATGTGATATATATACACACACATATATATATACATATATATATATATATATATATACACATATATATATACACACATACATACACACACACACACATATATATATACATATACACACACACACACATATATATATATATATATATATATGTGTGTGTGTGTATATATATACATATATATATATATGTGTGTGTGTGTGTGTGTGTATATGTATGTATGTATATATATGTGTGTATATATATATATATATATATATATATTATGTGTGTGTGTATATATATCACATGTCATGCATTTGCTTGCGCTATCCAACTACAGATCTGACCAAAGTATCCTCTGAGAGAGGCCTAATATTGAATGATTTTCTGATAGCTACCGGATGACTCATCCATAGATGGGATATGTATAGCCTCTATTCTATCACTGATCTTCCAGTTCCCACTTTAAATATTACTCACTCTTGCTCTGTCTGCTCCCTGGTAAATTCCTCATCTCCAATCTTTTAAGTCTAAGCGACGACGTGACTGGCAAAAATCACAGTGATTAACTCAATGTTTGAATCATTCCTACCAGGTTTCTGTCACTGCCATTTATAAGGAACACCAATGATATCCAAAATAATTGCTGCAAAAATAATCTAACCCTCCCCATCTTTCTCAATCTATTGGTAACCTTTAATACATTGCACCGCCTCTCTGTCATTGTTCAACCACCATTGACTGCCAGTTAATCAGTGCCTCAATATTATAATTGTAAAACTCTTGAAGGGTCATTGACCTGAAATTTTGCTCTGTGTCTCTCTGCCTAGATGTGATGTGATATGCTGAGTATCTCCAGCATTTTCTGGTTTATTTCCGATTTCTAGCATCAGCAGCTTTTAAAAAAATATAATGTTAAACTTATTTTCCCATTCCCCATCTCCCTCACACTCATCCTCTTCCATTTCTGGTCTCTTAGCCACTCCTAAATGTAATCTCTCCACCATTAACAGCTGAGCTCGGCTCCCAAGTTGTCCATCCCTAAATCTCTCCAACTCTACCTTTTTTCAGATACTCTTAAAAACCCTAAATTAAGGGTTCTGAATTGATACATTCTTAGAACTAAGAATGTATCAATTCTTAAATGTATCTACTCTTAAAAACCCTAAACTAAGAACATCTGAATTGATACATTCTTTTGTAGCTTGACATCCATTTTTTTATAACTCTACTCGAAAGCATCTTGGAAGGTTTTTGTGCATTAAATATAAATTGTTGGTTTGTGTTGCGTAATCCTGTTGGTCTCAATCCAGCATATCTAAAAGCAATGTTTTGTTGTCCGTATACACTCATTGAAAAATTTTAATGCTAATATATAAGGGATAAATTATATTTTAAAACCAGGGATGAAAGACCAGTGTGTCAAACTTCCCTGGGGAAGTGAAATTCATCTTGAACATTTGTCCTTTGTACAATATTTCTGAAATTGGCTTCCAATGGGAAATGTGTTTTCGTTGTGACCTTCTAGCTTCACATTTGATTCATTCCAAGCAGAAATGGCTAGATAGGACCAGCTAAATACTGGCTAGAACGTTTACGATCTGTGCTCCACAACAATTTCTACGCTGTTCCAGTATAGTTTCAATTCCGGCATATACTTGGCAATGTGGAATATTGCTTAGGTATATTCTGCTCACAAAAAAAAATCTTATCTGGCCAGTTATTGCCTAATTAGTCTACTCCCAATCAGCAGCTAACTGTCGTTGGAAAGACTGTTACACCCATAGCCAGTTTGTGTTTTGCCACTAAAAAACTAAATTGAGGAATGACAAATGAAGTTTAATTCAGATAATTATGAAGTGTTGCATTTTGGGAAGTCAAATCAGGGCAGGAACTGTAGGGCCCAGAGGAATGTTATAGAGCAGATAGATCTAGGATTACAATTAAGTAATTCTCTAAAAGTGGCCTCACAGGTAGATGGGGTGGTGAATGTTCTTTTGGCATATTTGCCTTCATCAGTCAGGGAACTGAGCACAGAATTTGGGATGTTATGTCACAGTTGTACTAGATTGTTGGTGCGGCTGAACTTGGACTATTGTGATCAGTTTTGGTCACCCTCCTATAGGAAAGATGCTCTTAAGCTGGAAAAATGTACAGAAAAATATAAAGGACGGTGCCAGGACTTGATTGCCAGAGTTATAGGGAAATGTTGGCCATAATAGTCTCCTATGTTCCAAGAAATAAAGTGCTAAGTGGTGACCTTATAGAGGTGTATAAAATCATGATGGGAATAGATAGGGTGAATGCACAGATAATTTTTTTCCCAGGGCAGAGAAATAAAAAACTAGAGGGCATTGATTTTAGGTGAGAGGGGAAATATTTTGTAGGTACCTCAGTGGCAATATTTTTACTGTGGTGGGTTCAAGCTGCCAGAGAAAGTATTTGAGGCAGGTAGTATAACAGCATCTAAAATGCTTTGTACAGTTACATGGATAGGAAAGGTTGAGAGCGATATGGGCCAAATGTGGGTAAATGGGACTAGTTTGGTCAGCATGGACGAGTTGGGCCAAAGTGCCTGTTTCTGTGCACAACTCTACTAGCCAAACAAATAACAACAGGTGCATGGGCATACATCAGAGGCTCTTTATCCTGTGGCAAATGACTCATCTTGTGCAATTCAATGTGCTCCCATAGTGCTGTTGCGGAGGAGGTTCCGGGATTTAGTCCCAGTGATGATAAGCAACAAGTCAGGATGATATGCGACCTGGAGGGGTGGTTTTTCACAGAGGGTGAGGGACCTGTACAACAAGCTGCCAGAGATAGAGGAAGTGGTAGAGGTGGGGACAATTCCAATGTTTAAAAGACATTTGGGCTATTCATGGATAGATAAGGGTTAGAGGATATGGGCTAAATGCAGGCAAATGGGACAAAAAACCTTAAAGACACCTTGGTCAGTGAGAGACTGTTTAAATGTTGTATAAATCTGACTCTATGTCTCCTTGACTAAATCTTGGATGTGAAGGGAAATTCTCCACTTGTCTGGATGAGTGCACCTCCAACAACTGTCAGGAAGCTCAATGCTATCCCACCCTAAACATTGATGCCCTCCACTACCAGCCCACAGCAGTTGTAGTGTACTTCAGATAGCTAATGCATCGTAGTTACACACCTTGACTACTCTGACTGCATTTCCTAAACACGCATCCCCTACCTTCAAGACAAGGGCATAAGGTTTACCATTGACAGATTCCTTCAAAGTTGCATTTATATTGCAAAGGCTAAGCATCACTTTTTTTAAGGACGACCATAGAAGGGCAATACGTGCAGGCCTACAAAATGAATAAAACCAATTTGCCATTGTATTTTCAAAGCTACCATACAGAACTCTCAATATCAAAGCAAGAAATAAATAAGAAAGAAATGTGGGGTCAGGCAGATAAGTCATAAGATCACGTGATAGGAACAGAATTAGGCCTTTCGGCCCATCGTCTACTCCATCATTTAATCATGGCTGATCTAACTCTCCCCCCCAATCCCATTCTCCTGCCTTTTCCACATAACCTTGGACACCAGTACTAATCAAGAATCTATCTATCTCTGCCTTAAATATATACACTGACTAGGCCTCCACAGCCTTCTGTGGCAAAGAATTCCACAGATTCACCGCCTCTGACTAAAGCACTTCTTCCTCGTCTCCTTCCTAAAATAACTAAAGGAAAGGAGATTGTATGAGATTGTGGGTGGAGTATAAAGAGAAATTCAGCAAATAAGAGAAAACAGGAGAAGGCAAAAATGAAAAGAGGAAAAAGGTGAAGATAAAAAGTTAGTGAGAAAAATTAGGGGAAGGAAGAAGAGAATCAGAGAAATATGTAAGAGAAAATTTGATATATTGTGAGGCAGAAGAGATTAAATGGTAAAATTGGTAATGCAAGAAAGTAGGTAATAGTGAAATGCTCTTTCTCTAAAATAGTTGGCCTGTTTCGAGTCCAAAACTTGTAACATGTCTAATCAGAATATAACGTGCTTTCCTTAAACTTAGCTAGAGCATCACATTAGATGTGTGGCAAGCTAAGGAGCAAGAAGTCAGATTGGGAGTTGCCAAAAAATTAAATGGGAATTGCCAAAGATTTAACAAATTAAAGTGATGGCAACTGGAAGCGTATCATTATGTTTCCAGATGTAGGCAGCACAGTAGTGCAACTGATAGAGCTGTTATCCCATAGGTCCAGTGACCCACATTCAGTTCAGATCTAATCTGATGTTTCTGCAGAGTATGTATGGCCTGGGTTAACTGGCCTCTGTACTTCATAGGGAATGGTAGAATCTAGTGGCGAGGTTGGGGAGGGAGTTGATGCAAATACATGGAAAATAAAAATGGGATTGGTGTAGGATTATTGCTTGAAGATCAGTGAGGACTGGCTGGGCTGAAGATCCTGTTTCTATGTTGTTTGTCTCTGGCCTCCTTGCCATGGGTGATCAGCAAAGTGCTGGCCAAAGTGGTCCCCTCGGTGTTTATGGGACTGCAGTTGTGAGGAGTGCATACAAATGACTGGATTGAAAGATGTTCAAGTTAATCGTTATTTCAGGGGGAACAATGTTTGGCGACATTGTTGGTGAAAAGGGATGAAGAGCAAAGGTTGCAGCTTCTGTAGATGTACAGAATGGTGATATAGGAAGGTCATGTGATTATTTAGACTTTAAAGATATAGCGTGGAAGCAGACCATTCGGCCCAACGAGCACACACTAACCAGCGATTACCCCATACTCAAGCTCTATTCTGTACACTAGGAACAATTTACAAATTTCTTACCAAAGCCAGTTAACCTACAAACCTGTGTGTCTTTGGAGTGTGGTAGGAAACCGGAACCCCCGGAGAAAACCCACGCAGTTACAGAGAGAAAGTACAAACTCCGTACAGACAGTACTTTTAGTCAGGATCAAGCCCGGTTCTCTGGTGCTGTAAGGCAGCAGCTATACCGCTGCGTCACTGTGCCACGCCAGAATGAGTATTATTGGACTATAATACATAGACCTGGAATAATGATTTGGAGAATGTGAGTTCAAATCCTACTGAGGAGGTTTAGGAGTGGTATGTATAGAGAACGAGTTGCCAGAGGAAGTGGTTGAGGCAGGTACAATAACAACATTTAAAAGACATTTGGACAAGTACATGAGTAGGAAAGTTTTAGAGAGATATGGGTCAAATATAGGCAAATTGGACTAGATAGGTGGGCATATTACTCCACATGGAAGAGTTCAGCCAAAGGGCCTGTTTCCGTGCTGTATGACTCAATGGCTGTCATTTGAAGTTTCTTGTGGAAATCTGGAAATAAGAAATAGTATCAGTGATCAAAAACTGCAGGTTGTTTCAAAAATCAAATGTCTAACAGATATCTTTTTGGGAAGGATCCCTGAAAATCTTACCCATTATAGCTGATACAGTACAGTGTATAATTCCAGTTCCAATCCTACGCCAGCGTGTACTTTCCTTGGAAATCTTTGCAGAAAATATTGGGGCTGATCAAGAAATACTAATATCTCTGGAGTGCAAAGGGAAATGGAAAATACTTCATCTTGAGACTGCATAAACTGGACTCGAAAAAAGGGCAGATAAGTTGGGAGAGAAAAGAGAGGATAAGAGATGATGTAGTAATTATAGGGAGAAAAAATGGAAATATTGCAGAAGAGAATAGGGAAGGTGAGAGGAGAAGAGAGTATATGAAAGAGAGATGAGAATTGAATGAGGATATCCCCATTTCTGAACTCACAAATTTGTCATAGCATCAAACAGTTCCATTCCATGTCATTACTCTGTGTTCGATACGGCTTCCAAATGACATTGTTCGAGTCCAGCCTACACCCATTCCTTGTATCATAAGTGTGTTAAATCATAATTCAGGGTGCCACATAATAACAAGAAACCACAGAGGTCAGAAAAATAAAGACCCAATCCATATTCCATTAGTT
Source organism: Leucoraja erinaceus (assembly GCF_028641065.1). Lineage (NCBI taxonomy): Eukaryota > Metazoa > Chordata > Chondrichthyes > Rajiformes > Rajidae > Leucoraja > Leucoraja erinaceus. The sequence continues at coordinate 42,051,941 of NC_073383.1, forward strand.
ATCTTATTGATGTTAACAAGGCTTGGGTTAATTGATTGGGATTTATTCACCCATGACTCAGCATGCTTAAGGAAAGCCCCATATCAAACCGCTGGGACTCTGTATTCAAACAGGTCAAATGAGTGGACATGCAATTTCACCACAAATATCACTGATACCTGGATAACTGATAAAGCAATTGCTAGGTTCCTAGGCCATGTAACCCCTTACTGTGAGAGTGGGCAGAGCTGTCATATGGTCAATGCAGAAGAACTGCCAGATACCACACAGTGTGTCACCTGTCTATACCGGCAATGGAGTGAATCTCCTGATTGCTATCAGACAATGATAATAGTTACTGTGTGAATGGGGAGCTTTAACCTCCCTGAAAGATAACATGTCCATCAATAATTATTTAATTAGAGGTGTCTTAAACTACAAATGGGTTTGATAGATTAAATAAAACGAAACTGTTTCCACTCGGTTGGTAACAAAAGGACTGAATAGTTAAAAAAATAAAGCCAGGGGGGACTTCTTTAACACACCGAAATGTGATCAGGTAGAAATAATTCTAGTGGAAAATTTCAAAAAGGAATTGGAGAAGTCCTTGAAGAGGAAATCTTACAGGTCTATGGGATGGGGCAGGGTGGGACCAATCCGATAACTCTCAAAGAACTGGTACAAGATCAATGGATAGGTGGACTAATTCCCTGCCTTGCCAAAGAATGTATGAAAATAGCATAATTTTAGAAATCATTGATGATGAAATTAATAGATGAAAGCTTCTCTATCTATAACATTTCTCTGCCTGTTTCTTTCATGGTGAATTATATTGGTTAATAGTTGCAGCAAAAGGGTGGCTAGAACAACGTTGGCTGCTAATGTCCACTTAAAATAATATCTGTTTTAATTGCCATTAAGTGAAATGGATTATTAGTCCTGCTGTTCGGGGAACGTCACAGACCATGCATTTATTTGGGGGGGGGGGCAGAATTTCACCTAACTGGCCTCAATAATCAATCATGAAACTAGCAACCACATCCATCAATATCACAAAGGGTGCTATTGGCATTGATCACAGTGATGTCCAAATGACGACACACTTGCCAGAGACCCACTTTTTGCCTCGCTGCTTACCGTCCAAGCTCTCCTGTCTCCATGTACCCTTCCCCCTGGAACTGTGTTTGTTAGGAGCCCCATAAACAACACCAGGGGCCCTGTAAACAACACTAAGGACCTCAGAAACAACACAAGTGGCTCCGTAATTAATACTACGAGCCCCAGAGACAACATTAGGAGCCCCAGAAACAACACGAGGAGCCCCATGAACAACAGTGAGATTTATGGGATCTGGATAAAGCAGGTGAAGGAACAGGGAACATACAATGGCCAGCGAGGGAATCCTCCCATCAGGGGATTCCCTTCCTTTACACGTATTCCAGAGTGACAGGACCAGATGTCAACATCTGTAATGACGTATGTAGATCAGTCACAAGTGCACAGGGAGCCCCAAAGGGGCCATTTATGCACAATAGGAAGCATGCCTGCTTCTTGCTGGCAATGAATATTTCCGGGATGCGGATATAGCAGCAAGCGCTCCTTTAGAATTCATGCTAACAGCTTTTATTCTCCCTTCCTCCAAGACTATGCTCATTCCATCGTCAGAGATTAAACCAAACCAACAAAAACATTTTTGATTGCATGTTTTTTTTAAACTGATGCCATTTGACAAATTAATTATTCTCTGTAAACCAGCACTAATAGCACATAATTCACTTTAAGATATAAATAAGTAAGCAAGAGAGCTTACAAGTCGCAGTGCAGAATATCTTGTTAACAGCAGCTGTTAACTTGTTCACATTATCAGCAAAAAAGCAAATTATAGAAGCCGTAATATCCAACATAAAGATTTCCATCCGGCAGCATGTTACAGTACCTGTACAAGATTCCAGTTGTTTTCACTGAGATCCAATTCTACTTGTTGCAGCTGTTTATTTTATTTCAAATCCTATTCTCTCTGTTGTCCTCTCTCTTCTCCATTCTCACACTCCCTCAGTCAAAGACCTTCACCTGAATGTCCCTTCTCCACAGCTCTTAGCATTGGACAGCCCCTTCTCTCTTCTGTCCAATGGCAAGATCCCCAGATTTTGACTGGCATATCTTTGTGCCACTGAGAGTTATGAAGTACCGTGCAGTTTGCACTGTATTAATAAGTGTATCTTATTTGCAGCCTGTCGCATTTATCTCTGTCGGATGTCTCTCCTTTACCCCCACCCTTCCTGTACCCTGCATTTCGTGTCTCTTTTGGTGACACTAGAGGTTATCTATTTCACCGGAATCTGCCACGAAAACTGCAGCATACCCAACTTGTTGGCAGGGCATCAAAGATGGTAATTTAAATCATTTATTCCCTTTGCCTAAATCAAACCACACTGCTGAATTAGAAAGCTTCAGTTTAAAAATGCGAACAAAATGCGAACAAAATGAATCATTATGTAACACAAGAGGAGACAGTTTAGCCCATTGTGTATTCAGAAATCCAATTAGTTCTACAATCCCTGCTTTCTCTCTATAGCCTCACAAATTTCCATCAACCAGCAGATTTCATTTTTCTTTCCAACGAGGCTCACATTGATGTCAGAGTCCAAAATTAAACTTAGAATTGTCCAACACATCCACTTATTGTCTATTCTGCAAATAAATCAACAACCTGAATGTCACAGATTATTTTCCTCATAAATGGCATTTAAAATAAATCAACAAGCAGAAATTGTATCACAAATAAGAGTAGAAAAAGTTGCATTTATATTGCTTTTCATGACCTTAATACATTTATGGTCAGAGATAGTTTTAAAATGCAGTCACTATTGTGCTATCAGTAAAGCTGTGATAATAAGGCATTCAATTGTCCGGTTATCCTGATGGTTCATCATCACATTTCTCTAGAAAGAGAGCCGGGGTTGGTATCTGGAACATCAGGAATGTAGGCCAGAGTCACAGAGTTATACAGCATGAAAACAGGCCCTTTGGCCCAACTTGCTCATGTTGACGAAGGTGTCTGTCTGAGCTAGTCCAATTCGTCTGCATTGGGCCCATTAACCTCTGCTTTTACTACCAATGTATTTTAAACATAATTGTACTGGCCTCTACCACTTCATCTGACAGCTTGTTCCATCTACCCACTAGGGGAAAACACTGTCCCTCAGACCTCTGTAAATCTTTCCCCTCTCACCTTAAACCTATGCCCTCCAGTGTTAGAATCACCTATCCTGGGAGAAATACTTTCCCTCCCCCTTATCTATGCCAGGGTAAGTAATTAGCAGAAGGAAAGAGGAAAAAAACAATAAAGGATCTTCTGAATGCATCCTTGTATAAGTAATAACGCCACCCGCTCCTGGGAATCCCTGACCCATGCTCATTCAGTTTGAAGAGAGTAGTGAGCACCTCCAGCCTCTTAGCTGGGAACACATAGATGCTATGCACAAATGGTGGAACACAATACTTAAAATATAACATAATAAACAAACAAAAAAAGTTCAATAAATAAAAAAAGAATATTAGTGCAAACAAAACAAAAGCCCAAAGTCCCTAGTGCAACCAAGGCAGTCCCTGGTTCATAGTTTAATTGGTATTGATGGTTGACGGGAAGAAGCTGTTCCTCAACCTGGAGATGACAGTTTTAAGACTTCTATACCTTCTTCCCAATGGCAGGAGTGATATGAGAATGTGGTCAGGGCGGTGTGGCTCCTGTCTGTCTAGTTTAGAGATGCAATATGGAAATAGGCCCTTTAGGCCACCAAGTCCACGCTGACCAATGATCACCCATACACTTGTTCTATCCTACACGCTGGGGAAAATTTACAGAAGTCAATTAACCTACAAAACTGCACATCTTTGGAATGTGGGAGAAAACTGGAGCACCAAGAGAAAACCCATAGGGTCAAAGAGAGAACGTACAAACAGCAGGGGCTGAAGGTCAGCACCATGAACATCTTTGAGGCCAAGATTAAGCTACTAAGACAATCCGAAGACTGCCACCATGTCCTCTTCAAAGCCAAGACTGAATGGCTTGGACAAGCCTAAGACTGCTCGACCCTCCTTTTTGTGGACAAGACTGAGTGGTCAGGACTAGCCAGGGATTGCCAGTACCTCCCCTTTTAGGGCAAGACCAAACTGCTGGGACAAGGTCATCAGTTCCTCCTCTTCGAGGTAAGACTGAACCGCCAGAACAGGCCTGAGACTGGCAGTGCCCCCCTACTATCCCACAGACGATGAGGAACTGTGCCCTCACATGGACCTGGACCTCCTCATCTCCATCGTCCTTCACTATAAATAAACCTTTTCACATTAGTTCACCCTACCATGAGTGTGGCAGTCTAGTCATTGTCCACATGGCGTCTTCTCTGCACCACACTGGTGAAGAAGGCACGGGCGAGGAATGACTACATAGGCTTCTCACACAAAGGGAGAAACAATTGTTGGGTGACCAGATAATTTTGTTTTACAAATCCTGGATCGTCGTCCTCGGCCTTCCTCTTCTAAAGTCAATAATCAGCTTTTTGGTCTTGCTGATGTTGCGAACATGGTTGTTCTGGCACCATTCAGATGACCGATCTCCCTCCTATACTCTGACTCATCATTATTAGTAATTAATTCAACAATGGTGATGTTGTCGTCAATTTTAAAGGTATTGGTACTGTGCCCACCTAGTTCAAGTTCAAGTTCAAGTGAGTTTATTGTCATGTGTCCCTGTGTAGGACAACAAAATTCTTGCTTTGCTTCAGCACACAGAACATAGTAGGCATTTACTACAAAACAGATAAGTGTGTCCATATACCATAATATAAATATATACACACATGAATAAATAAACTGATAAAGTGCAAATAACAGAAAATTGGTTATTAATAATCAGAGTTTTGTCTGAGCCAGGTTTAATAGCCTGATGGCTGTGGGGAAGTAGCTATTCCTGAACCTGGTCGTTGCAGTCTTCAGGCTCCTGTGCCTTCTACCTGAAGGTAGCAGGGAGATGAGTGTGTGGCCAGGATGGTGTGGGTCTTTGATGATACTGCCAGCCTTTTTGAGGCAGCGACTGCGATAAATCCCCTCAATGGAAGAGCCCGATGATAGACTGGGCAGTGTTTACTACTTTTTGTAGTCTTTTCCTCTCCAAGGCGCTCAAATTGCCAAACCAAGCCACGATGCAACCGGTCAGCATGCTCTCTACTGTGCACCTGTAGAAGTTAGAGAGAGTCTTCATAACATCATAGGAATAGAGTGAATGGAGCAGGGGACTGAGCACACAGCCTTGAGTGCCCATGTGCTGATTGTAGTGGTTCAGGTTCTTGTTAAAGTAGTTGATATTATTATTACTTTGCATGTATTTCATAATCAACCATTCAAAGCACTTCAATATCTTAACTACAACTGTGACTATCTTGCATTCCCTCAGTACTGCACTGGAATCCGTAGAGCTGGACATGAATTATAAAGTCTTACGACTCAGTTACAAGACAGCAAAACCTGACACTGGAACAAGTGATCAAGGAACTTGCTCATTTCTCCAAAAGAATTGTATTTCTGACACTATGGCTAGAAAATTGTCTATATAGGACCAAACAAAACAGCCTCTGTGTTATCAAAAATCATATTAAGACAGTGTTAACCTACTGTATTTCCACAAGATTCTGAGTAAGGTAATGCAGGTTGATGATAAAGATTGATGAGCTGCTGTAAGAATTTCGACTACCCCAGAGTTATGTTACTGGTACAGGTATCCAGTAGTGCAACACCAAAATTCATTCCTGATCAGATTTTCAACTGCATTGGTCTGAATCATGACCACCGCTGTTTCCTCACAGAAAACCAAATGAAGGTTCAAAGCGAGTGTTATTTAACAGGTTAAACGCATCTTGTCTGCAATCATAGGCAAAGCCTTGTATAATTCTCTGCCAAGTAAACTTTCAGTAGGCTGAGCCAAACCATCAGTGCCAAATAAGCACAAATGCCAGCACCGCTCCCACACAGTAACCCTTGCTCTCATAAAATGTGCCTCAAGATCCTCTTGGGAGGTTTATTCTGAGATGCTCCTCACATGACACGTGGCTGCTTATGACTGCATTGTACGAGTCAAGAAAAGCTCTATTGGACATCCTTCCATTTTTTATATCTATCATAGAGGGGCACTTGGCTATGCTATTAGGCCCCCAAAGTGCACTCTTATGTGCACTCATACCTTTCCAGACACCCTGAATACTTCCTACAATTTTCGGTGATGGAATATTTTCAACTGAGTGAGAAGTTCTGCACATGGGTTAAGCTTTTATATACTAACCCAACAGCTAGAATATTGACAAACCAAATGTTATCACCTAAATTTAATTTATCTAGAGGTTGTAGACAAGGATGCCCATTATCTCATTTATTATTCACCCTAGCTATTGAACCACTGGCAGAAAGTGTTAGAGTCCACCCAGAAATATATGTGTATAATACTAAAGATACAGTCAATAACATTTCTTTATACGCAGACCAGCATTCCAAACTTGTTAAATCTTATAACTCAATTTGGCTCATTTTCGGGATTATAGAACCTACCCCACTGCTCTCCTCTCCCTCTATCCCGCACTCCCTACCTCCTCCACCCTACCCCCTTCTCTTCCTCAATCCTCCCATATTCCCTCCTCACCCCAGGATCTCGATGTAAAGCATCGTTTTATCCACAACGTTGGTGATGAAGTTGTACTTGAGGCGGGGGCTGTCAGGGGGGACGGACCAAGCGGCGCGGAACCGAGGGAGGGAAAAGCTGAGTATGCGGCCTAGTCCTTGCCCCGGGTCCCGCTCCTCTCCCTCTCCGCACTCTCCCTCCATGTGGGCCCGGAGCAGCAGCCCCGGGTGCCACTCCACTCCCTCCCCGTGGGCCCGGAGTAGCAGGAAAATGGAACTTACACATGGAGCTGTTATGTCCCCCTTGTGAGGCGAGGCAAGTACAGGCGAAAGGAAAAAAGGTGGCGGTCTGAAATTGTGCAAAGGCCGAAACTGCTGCTGAGGACCCGTTGGGTGTCCTTTGTGACGCCAGTCAAGTACAGACGGCAAGTGTTTATTTTTTATTTTTTAATGTCAATAACTTGTAAAATATATCATCAATCTGAACAAAACTTGCCACAGCACACCACAGGACAATGATGAGTAAGGTTGCCCAAAAGATTTAGCGCTATTACATCCCATTTTGGTGTAGTTTCAAGATAATACGGACACACATAATAACAAACAAGATGAGAGTTTTAGTGATATACTAGACCAATTGGGACCCGTTGGGTCCCTGACACACGGGAGGCCTGGTCGCTCAATGCAACCCGTTCCCCAATGTAATATAGCACCACTAACCCATAGCCCCCACGGGAGGCAAGGTCCCCCAACTCACCCGTTGCTAAATGTAAGATTCCAGCACTTTCCTGCCTTCCCAGCACTGGACTTTAAAAAAATTCCAATTAGACTTCCCCAATTGCAATACCAATTCACCCTTCCCCTCCTGTCCTGCCAGGAGCTGGAGTAAGTGTTGTATGATGGCAACATTATCCTATTCAAATGAAAAATTGGTGGAACCACAGAGTGTTCCTGTATTGCAACTTTGTATCAAAGTTTGTTGGAAGCTGGCAGGCAGTAAATTTTAGCAGTAAAAATCCTGTTAAAGTTGGCTTTTTTAAACGTTGAAATATCAATAACGTGAAGAAACTTGATACGAGCGACCACGGGAAAAAGCTGAGTAAGATTCTGCAAACATTTTTTACGCTATTGTGTACCGTTTTGACATAGCTCCTGAGATCACAGACAGACAGACAGACAGACAGACAAACAAGTTGAGATTTTAATAGTACATAGACTAGACCAAATGGGATTCGTTGAGCTCCTTCCCCAACGCAGGGGGGGGGGGGGGGGGGGGGGGGGGGGGGGGGGGGGGGGGGGGGGGGGGGGGGGGGCGGCGTCACATGGGACGGCTGGTCCCCAAATACGGCATTGGCGCTCACCCCAGAGACAGGCGCCCCCTGGAGCCAATCATCCCATCACCCATTCCCCAACGTAACCCGTTCGCCCAACGCAATATTCCAACACTCACCCATAGCCCCTAACTGCGCAGGCGCGGCTCATTTCCCTTCATCCCCCTCCATTTCACCCTCCCTCTTCTCTCCCCTCATCTCCCTCCTTCACCTCTCACTCCCTTTCCCCTACCCTCAGTCACACTTTACCCTCAGTCACACCCTCCCACCCTCCATAACCCCTCGCTACCACCCTGACCCGTTGGGCCCCGTTTCCCCAATGCAATAATCCACCATTCAACCGTTCCCCCAACGCAACCCATTTCACCCAACGCAATCAATCCTTCCCACGTGGGGGGGGGGGGGGGGGGGGGGGGGGGGGGGGGGGGGGGGTCCGTGGACGCTTCCCGGAGCCAATGAAGTGACTCGTCTTTTGGGCCAGCATTCCCTTGAGCCGATCAATCCATCCCACTTGGGGTGGGGGGGGGGGGGTGAGCAGTCGGCGTTTCCCAGAGTCAATGAATGGACTCAACTTTTTGGTCGGCGTCGGCGCTCCCTTGAGCCAATCAATCCTTCCCAAGGGGTGAGGGGAGGGGCAGTGGGCACTTCCCTGAGCCAATGAATTAACTCGACGTTTGGGTCAGTGTCAGCGTTCCCTGGAGGCAATGAATCCTTCCCACGTTGGGGGGGCAGTTGGCGCTTCCCGGAGCCAATGAATGGACTCGACATTTGGGTCAGTTTCGCCGCTCCCTTGTGCCAATCAATCCTTCCCACGTGGGGGAGGGGTAGGGGGGCAAAAATCTCACTCTCTCCTTTCTCCCCTTGAAGCTGCTGATCCCATTGTCTCTCTGTTACCTCTCCCTCCCACTCATTTTCCCTACCCTCAGTCACTCCCTCCCTCCCTCCCTCACTTCTCTCCTTTCTCACTCCTCCACTAAAGACAATGTTTAAATAACATTTCTTCTCCTCCCATCCCGCACTCCGTCAACTCTCATAGTTTCTGTATTGACAGCAGAGTGATGTCATTGTGATGTCATTTTCGGTTTTCAGAATCTTCACAGCAGCTTGTGTAAATGAGATCCCATTGTGATTGAATGACTGTGACATGCTAGTGTGACATTATCATTGGAAGCTGGGGGGTCAGGGGGGGGGAGAGACTGGGCGGGCCGGTGCTCCCCCACCCCACTCGGGACATCCGGACCGACGGGACACCGGCCCCCAGATCCAGCGCAGAGAAGCGCCAACGCCGGCGCACCTCCGCCTCTCCCGCCGGGCCAACCGACATCCCGGACCGACATCCCGGACCGACAACACCAGCGGCCCCAGACCCACAGCCAGTGCCAATTCCAGCCCAACCCCGCTCCAACTCCAGACGAACCCGCTCCCCGATGGGCTGCTACGGCGACAAGTGCCAGTTCGCCCACGGCCTCAGCCGCTACCCCAAGTACAAGCCGTACCCTGCACACCACCGGCTTCTGCCCCTACGGTACCCGCTGCCACTTCATCCACAACCCCGAGGAGGAGCGAGGGCCCTGGCCTCGCCTGCGCCAGAGTGCCAGCCTGGGCTCATTCCTCCTCCGGCCCGGCGCTTGAGTCTTATATTTGAGTGTATTCTTTGAATACTTCACTCCCACACTGCCTCTCCCAATCACTTCTGCTATTTTTTTGTCCAACGTCCATTTCTCATCAAGCACCATCTTCTGCTCAAATTGATAGTCTGTCAAGTAGTTTTCATGAGGTCTAACCACTAAACAGAATTGTTTAATAAAAAATTTAAATCATATATTTCCCCTGCGAATTACCTCCAGGATTACTCAGACGTGTTGATGAGATTGTTCACAGCCTTGAAATCACGGGATAATGCAATAAGAACACTAGAAAACAGGAACCGCTGATAGCCTCCATGACCCTCAAGCCTGCCATTCAATATGACCATGGCTGATCAATGCTGGCCTGAAGTCCTCTTCTGTGCTGATTCCCCATCAATTTCTCAAATTTTCAAATATTTATCTATTTCCACTTTAAAGATTTCTAATCGTTCACCGCCATCTGGAACAGGGAATTCCAATGTTTCAGTACCCTCTGGGAGAAATAATTTCTATACACCTCAGTTTAGAACGACCATATCCTTGTTTGTGACTCTCCCAGACTGGCAGTGCTAAGAGTGGTCTGGATCTGTTCCCTCTGGTTTCAAGGTTGGAACTGAACTAGCAGCACAACCAATGTCTTTATATTTGGTTTTAAATTAACTCAGAGGGCAGAATGGTGTTCACTATACCATAGTCAACACCAATGCCCTCAATCCATAGTACAAAAGATTGAGAAACAATACTGTTTGAGAAAGTTTCACTCCTTTTCAATGGAGTTTAATGTTAATTTACATGTCAACTGCTTGTGCAAAGCAAATGATTCTGTTGTGAAAGTATTCTGAAAGTCCCCAGGCATCTTGAATCAGATTCATCATGATTATTTTCATTGTCACTATTCCCATGGGCAACAGTGGACTTTATGATGTAAACTATTGATTATGTTCCCGTATGAGTAATTTACTTTACTTTTTTACTTTATTACTTTATTGTCATTGTAGTGATGCATACAACGAAATTCAGGTGCCCTGCCTGAGTGGAGCTCAAATGTACAAGATAATAAATAACAATAAACAACAGCAAAAAAGTGAAAAATAATTTGTTCAAACACTCACGTGCACATACTTTGACACATACACACAGATTCACACACGCATACACATTATGCCTACGTATGCACCCTAACCAGAATAATTTGATACAAATACATCGATAGATGCTCCTGAACACATCATCAGTGACGTAACCTGGGGTCATTGGGTGTTTCGGGTCTTTCAACATCAGACACCCTCACCCAGGCGCCCCAGCCGTGGTTGATCAGACCACGACTTGTGTTCAGGTGGCATTCACTCCTCCCCATGGACCTCCTCTCCTGATCCAGAGCCATCTCGAGGCCTTCTCCACTGCCTCTGTGGTGTTCTTGATGGCCTTTCTCCTCGCCACTCCGTTTATGCCCAGTGCACTCAAGGCTTTGTAGAGCGATTGCCCTGCCAAACCTCTGCAGCCAACCTCGATGGGCATACACCTTGCCTTCCAGCCCTGCTTGCGACAGGCTATGACCAGCTCTTCATACTTGGCCATCTTCCTCTCGTGGGCCTCCTCCAGACGGTCCTCCCACGGCACTGTCAGTTCCAACAAGACGATGTTTTTGGTCGCCTCTGAGACCAGGAGGATATCTGGCCCCAGGGTGGTCGTGGCAATGTGCTGTGGGAACTTCTGCTGTTTCACCAGGTCTTCGGAAAGCTGCCAGTCGCCAGGATTCCTGACGGATTCCTGGCTGCTGTGGTTCTTGGCAGCTGCACTCCAGCCTTCACGAAGGTGATCATCTGGGTGGTGGGGCGTTCTCATCTGCAGCTGCTGATTCCCATGCTGATGGCTTCTGCAATGGGTTTGAGAACCTGGTCGTGACGCCAGGTGTACCGGCCCTGCCAAGAGGCTTTGGGCAACAGCTCAGGATGTGTTCCAACGTCCCCTTGCCTGAGCATTGCGGGCAATCTGGAGATTCCGCTTTGCCCCAGATGAAGAGGTTCGATGGGCTGGGCAGGACATCATACACTGCCTGGACCAGGAACTTGATGCGCTGTGGTTCAGTCTGCCAGAGCTCAGTCCATGTGACTTTTTGGTCCATGGCCTGCTCCCACCTTGTCCAGGATCCCTGCTGCCTCAATCCAACTGCTCTGGTACACCTCTCCTCCTCCACCACTGCCCTCACTTCCACCTGGACCAGCCTGCGCCTCTCCTTCCCCTTGGCCTTGTCAAACTGGGGAGTTGGGAAGATTCCTAGGCCAGCTCTTCCCTGAGTCACTGCTCCCACCAGGACTCTGTGGCGTATCCGAGACTCTGCTTGCAGCACGGCTTCTCCACTTCCTCCCAGTTTTCACCTCCACCGCTGCTTGGATAGATAAGATATTGCACTCAGAAGGTCATTGTCAGAATATAAGATATTGCACAGAATAGTATTATAAAAATAAATATTATGAATGAATATATCAGTATTGCACAAAGGTAGGTATTCTACAATAGACAATAGACAATAGGTGCAGGAGTAGGCCATTCGGCCCTTCGAGCCTGCACCGCCATTCAATGTGATCATGGCTGATCATCCCCACTCAGTACCCCGTTCCTGCCTTCTCCCCATATCCCCTGACTCCGCTATTTTTAAGAGCCCTATCTAGCTCTCTCTTGAAAGCATCCAGAGAACTTGCCTCCACCGTCCTCTGAGGCAGAGAATTCCACAGACTCACCACTCTCTGTGAGAAAAAGTGTTTCCTCGTCTCCGTTCTAAATGGCTTACTCCTTATTCTTAAACTGTGGCCCCTGGTTCTGGACTCCCCCAACATCGGGAACATGTTTCCTGTCTCTAGCGTGTCCAAGCCCTTAACAATCATATGTTTCAATGAGATCCCCTCTCATCCTTCTAAACTCCAGAGTGTACAAGCCCAGCTGCTCCATTCTCTCAGCATATGACCGTCCCGCCATCCCGGGAATTAACCTTGTAAACCTACGCTGCACTCTCTCAATAGCAAGAATGTCTTTCCTCAAATTAGGGGACCAAAATTGCACACAATACTCCAGGTGTGGTCTCACTAGGGCTATGTACAACAATAATAATAATAATAATAATAATAATAATAATAATAATAATAATAATAATAATAATAATAATAATAATAATAATAATATATTTTATAGTCATTGCACATAAGTGCAACGAGATTTGGTATGCAGCTTCCATCCGATGCCATATCTTAAATAACTAATAAAATTTAGATTTAGATACCCCAAGAACAAGGTTTGTAAAAAGAACATTACAACAGTAAAATAGTCAAAACAGTTCAAACAGATTAAAGTGCAGATGTATCTGTGTGACGTGACCATCCGAGGAAGACAGTCCATGGGGGGTGGGGGGCACTCAGCAGGGCTGGTTCAGAACCGCCCCGCTATAGCTCTGGGAATGAAGCTGTTCCTGAGTCTGGAGGTTCGGGCGTAGAAGGCCTTGTCTGCCAGAGGGAAGTAGTTCGAACAGTCTATTACAGGAGGTGTGAGGTGTCTTTATGGATGCTGACGGCCTTCCTGAGACACCATGTGCGGTAGATACCCCCAAGGCTGGTAGCTGTGTCCCAATAATCTTCTGCGCTCTGTGGACAACGCGCTGAAGAGCTCTCCTCTCTGCCTCCGTGCAGCTGAGATACCACACAGTGATGCCATACGTTAATATGCTCTCTGTGGTGCAGCGGTAGAAGGTTGTCTGCAGCTGTTGGGGCAGACCAGTCTTTTTTAATGTTCTCAGGAAGAACAGTCGTTGCTGTGCCTTCTTGACCAGCGCAGTGGTGTTGGTGGACCATGTGAGGTCCTCTGAAATGTGAGTGCCAGGAAACTTAAAGCTGGACACTCTCCACACTGTCCCCGTAAATGGAGATTGGGGCGTATTCTCCATTATGGGACCTCCTGAAGTCAATAATCAGCTCCTTGGTCTTGGAGGTGTTTAGTGACGTTGTTACGTGCGCACCAGTCCGCCAGGTTCTGCACCTCCGCTCTGTATTTTGTTTTATCACCGTTGGTGATCAGCCCAATCACTGTTGTGTCGTCTGCAAACTTGACGTGGTGTTGGTGTCGAATGCAGGAACACAGTCGTGTGTGAAGAGGGAGTAGAGCATGGGGCTCAGTACACAGCCCTTTGGTGTGCCGGTGCTCAGGGTGATAGTGGAGGACAGGTGCGGGTCCAGTCTCACTGCCTGCGGTCGCTCTGTCAGAAAATTCAGGATTCAATCGCATATCGGCGAGCTGAGGCCTAGCTGGTGGAGTTTGATGGTGAGCTTGGTGGGGATGACCGTATTGAAGGCAGAGCTATAGTCTATGAAGAGCATCCTCACGTACGTGCCCTGTCTTTCCAGGTGAGTCAGGACAGTGTGAAGAACCAGAGAGATGGCATTCTCTGTGGATCTCTTTGTCCTGTATGCAAATTGATGAGAGTCCAGTGAGGCAGGGATGCTGGATTTGATGTGGGAGAGGACCAGCCTTTCAAAGCACTTCATGGGTATTGGAGTTAGGGCAACTGGGCGGTAGTCATTCAGGTTGGTGACTTTAAACTTTTTCGGCACCGGCACTATGGTAGCTGTTTTCTTGTAGTCAGTGATGTCCCTGACACCCTGCCACATGCTTCTGGTGTCAGCGGTATTGAAGTGATCTTCCACCCTTTGCCTGTGGATGTCTTTGGCCTTTTTTATACCTTTTTCAGGTTCGACCTGGCAGCACTGTAGGCAGAAGTGTCCCTGGATTTAAAGGCATTGTTGCGTGCCCTTAGCAGACTCTGAACCTCCTTGTTCATCCAGTTTCCGTTTTGGGAACATCTTTATTTGCTTGTCCACTGTGACAGTCTCCACACAGCAGTTGATGTAGGAGAGCACAGTGGATGTGTACTCCTCCAAGTCTACCTCTGTACCACTGGTAGCCTGTTGTGCAAACAGATCCTAGTTGGTGCGATCAAAGCAGTCCTGGAGTTGTAGGGTGGCGTCCTCGGGCCATATTTTGACCGTCTTTATTGCAGGTTTGGTCTTGCGGATGAGGGGTTTGTATGCAGGCAGTAGAAACAGTGAGAGGTGATCGGATTGTCCCAGGGATGGGCAGGGGAGAGCTCTGTACGCGTCCTTGATGTTGGTGTACACTTTATCCAGCGTGTTTGAGCCCCTGGTAGGGCACTGCACATGCTGGTGGAATATGCGGAGTGCAGCTCATAGGTCGACCTGATTAAAGTCCCCTGCAACAACTGCAGAAGGACCTCTTTGCTCCTATATTCGATTCCTCTTGTTATAGAGGCCAACATGCCATTCGCTTTCTTCACTGCCTGCTGTAGCTGTATGCTTACTTTCATAGACTGATGTACAAGGACCCCCAGATCCCATTGTACTTCCCCTTTTCCCAACTTGACGCCATTTAGATAGTAATCTGTCTTCGTGTTTTTGCTACCAAAGTGGATAACCTCACATTTATCCGCATTAAACTTCATCTGCCATGCATCTGCCCACTCCCCCAACCTGTCTAAGTCACCCTGCACTCTCATAGCATCCTCCTCACAGTTCACACTGCCACCCAGCTTTGTGTCATCTGCAAATTTGCTAATGTTACTTTGAATCCCTTCATCCAAATCATTGGTGTATATTGTAAATAGCTGCGCACCCAGCACCGAGCCTTGCGGTACCCCACTAGTCACTGCCTGCCATTCTGAAAGGGACCCGTTAATCCCTACTCTTTGTTTCCTGTCTGCCAATCACTTCTCTACCCATATCAGCACTCTACCCCCAATACCATGTGCACTAATTTTGCCCACTAATCTCCTATGTGGGACCTTATCAAATACGTTCTGAAAGTCCAGGTACACTACATCCACTGGCTCTTGCTTGTCTAGTTGCATCTTCAAAAAATTCCAGAAGATTAGCCAAGCATGATTTCCCCCATCATAAATCCATGCTAACTCGGACCGATCCTGTTACTGCTATCCAAATGTTCGGCTATCTCATCTTTTATAATTGACTCCAGTCTCATCTTTTATAATTGACTCCAGTCTCATCTTTTATAATTGACAGTATAAATATTAACTATGGGGGGTGTGCTTTCAGTGCAGAGTTCAGTGTGGCGATGGCCTCAGGGTAGAAACTGTTTGAGTGCAGAGGGAATCTATAAATAGTGAGCTCAAATCTCATCAAATTAGATTAAAATTTGAATGCATTAGATGTCACTATTTAAATAAGAGGCACTGATTTTGCAATTGATAAAAGGCATTGACAGCCCAAAATGAAGGGAAGTATTGATGTCACAAATTAAATAGAGGAAAATGTTGATATCACAACTTAAATTGTGATATTGATGTTGCAATTTAGGAGAAGATATTGATGTCATAATTTCAATGAAGGAAGGCATTGATGGAAGGATGTCAAATAAATGAGTTTTAATGATCCCCTTTTTAATTAGAAATATGGTTGTAGTTTACACAAAGGAAATGCTCGGCCACAGTTTAAATGAATAGAGAAATTAATGTTGCTTTTATGACACTGATATTGAAATTATAATGAAGCAAAGTATCAAGGTCCCCATTTATTTAAAGGCATTAACATCATACGGAAAATGGGAAGCATTAATGAAACACTTTAAATATTCTGCCGTTTATTTAATTCTACAGCCTAGATTTTTGTAAATAATGTTAAGTTTTAGTACTGGGTTAACAAATAGGATAATGCTTTTTCCTGTTTGATTAAAATTATTCTTAACATCCTAAGATGTTTATTTAGACACTTTAATTGCCTTACTCCAAATGTTTTCGCGAGCAGTCCTCCACAGCATAGAAACGTATTAAGTCTCCTAATCTACCACTACTGCAGCTTAATGATCCTGAGCCACTTTCGGAGAACCTTTCGTGTCTCTTTCATGGACTGTCGGATGCAGCAAATATTACAAAAAGGGTTGCTGATTGTAAATGTAGCAGATAAGGGAGATGGGTTTAAGTTAAGGATCAGCATAATAGGCAGCAACATGACTTGGAAGCATGAAGCATGGCACAGTCTAAAGAAAATGGACCCCCTCCTTGTCCAATGGCCTATTGAACTCAAGCAAATAACCCCTTTTAAATGAGCCACTGTTTATAAATGATTAATCTGCTAATAGTGCTATGCTGAAGATTCCTGTGGTCTGCTTATCTGGAGTGTGCAGTTGGTCGCTATGACAATGGCCTAACCCCTTTTATTAGAAACAATGACCCTTGGTATAAATGGAACAAGCTGCCAGCTGAAGTAGATGAGGTAGGTATAATAACAACATTTAAAAGACATTTGGACCAGTACATGAATAGGAAAGGTTCACAGGGATATGGGCATCGTGGGCACATATATGGGCATCGTGTTCAGTATGGACAAATTGGGCCAAAAGGCCAGTTTTCATGCTGTATTCGTTTAATACCATGACATTTCTAAATGGTTTTTTTTAACATTGCAGAATATTATAACATATGTTTTTGTAAAACAGGTAAGTTAAAGAGATTGTATGACCTGTTGAGTGGGTAGGGAACAAGGGAACCGGGACCCAAATGAGTAGGGAGCGCAGCTAACATAAACTGCTGATCCAGATGCTGAACCATTGGGATTTCAAAATCATCATTGGATTATTGGAGAGACAAGGAACTGCAGATACTGGTTTACAAAGAAAGACAATCCAGCAGGTCAGGCAGCATTCCTGGTGAACATAGATCGGTGACATTTCAAGTCGGGACCCTTCTTCAAATTTTTCAAACAAGATTATTGGAGTTTTACTGTATAATCTCCGATTGCCAAGATATATTTATCCATAATTTCTAAGCAGGTAAGTCATTCTGCTGACAGATACAAAAAAAAATGATTTTTCTGATACTAATAAAGTGGCTGTATTTCAAAAATGCTTCGTTATCTGTAGTTCTTCTGGAATAGAAACATAGATAATAGGTGCCGAAGTAGGCCATTCAGCCCTACGAGCATTCAACATGATC
This sequence comes from Leucoraja erinaceus, assembly GCF_028641065.1. Classification (NCBI taxonomy): domain Eukaryota; kingdom Metazoa; phylum Chordata; class Chondrichthyes; order Rajiformes; family Rajidae; genus Leucoraja; species Leucoraja erinaceus. Next base: position 42,069,553 of record NC_073383.1, read on the forward strand.
ATGGCTGATCATCCAAAATTAGTTCCCCGTTCCTGCTTTTTCCTCATATCCCTTGATTCCATTAGCCCTAAGAGCTAAATCTAACTCTCTCTTGAAAAACATCCAGTGGTCTCCACTGCCTTATGTGGCAGAGAATTACACCGATTCACAACTCTCTGGGTGAAAAAGATTTTCTTCACCTCAGTCCTAAATGGCCTACCCCTTATTCTTAAACTGTGACACCTGGTTCTAGACTCCCCCAACATCGGGAACACGTTTCCTGTATCTAGCCTGTCCAATCCCTTAAGAATTTTATACGTTTCTATAAGATCCCCTCTCATTCTTCTAAATTCCAGTGAATACAAGCCCAGTCGACCCATTCTTTCATCATATGTCGGTTCCGACATCCCAGGAATTAACCTGGTGAACCTACACCGCACTCCCTCAATACCAAGAATGTCCTTCCTCAAATTAGGAGACCAAAACCGCATACAGTAGTCCAGGTGTGATCTCTCCAGGGTCCTGTACAACTGCATTAGGACCTTGCTTCTAAACACAAATCCTCTCGCTAAGAAGGCCAACATGCCATTAGCTTTCTTTAGCTTACCTTAGTATACCTCACGTTGTACAGGAGCTACATAAATGGACATTTTCTGCAGTGATTTCTTGGCTGCTTCGTACAATTACCGGCATGAGTCTCAATATGTCTTTTCCTTATCCCTTGAATACGTATCTCTTTAACCCTTTAAAACCAAATATAAAGATATTGGTTGTGCTGCTAGTTCAGTTCGAACCTTGAAACCAGAGGGAACAGATCCAGACCACTCTTAGCACTGCCAGTCTGGGTGAGTCACAAACAAGGGTCTGATTCAGATTCAGATTCAATTTTAATTGTCATTGTCAGTGTACAGTACAGAGACAACGAAATGCATTTAGCATCTCCCTTGAAGAGCGACATAGCAAACGATTTGAATAAATAATAATAAGTGTCCGGGGGGGGGGGGTGGTGATTGGCAGTCACCGAGGTACATTGTTGAGTAGAGTGACAGCCGCCGGAAAGAAGCTGTTCCTCGACCTGCTGGTTCGGCAACGGAGAGACCTGTAGCGCCTCCCGGATGGTAGGAGGGTAAAAAGTCCATGGTTGGGGTGAGAGCAGTCCTTGGCGATGCTGAGTGCCCTCCGCAGACAGCGTTTGCTTTGGACAGACTCAATGGAGGGGAGCGAGGAACCGGTGATGCGTTGGGCAATTTTCACCACCCTCTGCAGTGCCTTCCGGTCGGAGACAGAGCAGTTGCCATACCATACTGTGATGCAGTTGGTAAGGATGCTCTCGATGGTGCAGCGGTAGAAGTTCACCAGGATCTGAGGAGACAGATGGACCTTCTTTTGTCTCCTCAGGAAGAAGAGACGCTGATGAGCCTTCTTGATCAGAGTAGAGGTATTGTGGGTCCAAGAGAGGTCATCGGAGATGTTGACTCCCAGGAACCTGAAGCTAGAAACACGTTCCACCTCTGTCCCGTTAATGTGGATGGGGGTGTGCGTGCCGCCTCTGGACTTCCTGAAGTCTACAATGAGCTCCTTGGTCTTCTTGGAGTTAAGGGCCAGGTTGTTGTCAGCTCACCATGCTGCTAAGTGCTGGACCTCCTCCCTGTAGGCCAGCTCATCGTTGTTGCTGATGAGGCCAATCACCGTTGTATCATCTGCATACTTGATGATGGTGTTAGTACCATGTACAGGTGTGCAGTCATAGGTGAAGAGGGAGTAGAGAGAGGAGGGGGCTCAGCACACAGCCCTGTGGAACGCCTGGTCATTCTAAACTGAGGTATATAGAAATTAATTCTCCCAGAGGGTACTAAAACATTGGAATTCCCTGTTCCAGATGGCGGTGAATGATTAGAAATCTTTAAGGTGGAAATAGATAAATATTTGAAAATTTGAGAAATTGATGGGGAATCAGCACAGAAGAGGACTTCATAGAAACATAGAAACATAGAAATTAGGTGCAGGAGTAGGCCATTCGGCCCTTCGAGCCTGCACCGCCATTTATCCTCATTGATCAGCCATGGTCATATTGAATGGAAGGGCACGCTTGAGGGGCATGAAGGCTATCAGCGGTTCCTGTTTTCTAGTGTTCTTATTGCATTATCCCGTGATTTCAAGGCTGTGAACAATAAGCTCATCAACACGTCTGAGTAATCCTGGAGGGAAATATGGAAAATTATGATTAAAATTTTTTTTTTAACAATTCTGTTTGGTGGTTAGACCTCATGAAAACTACTTGACAGACTATAATTTGAGCAGAAGATGGTGCTTGATGAGAAATTGATGTTGGACAACCAATAACAGAAGTGATTGGGAGAGGCAGTGTGGGAGAGAAGTCTTCAAATACACTCAAACATAATAAGCAAGTTTGGTATTCCGACTGCGCATGCCCAGGTCATAGGTCACTAGCTATAAAACAGTCTTGGCAATGGTGGTGCTGGTTTCTTGGTTTCTACACTTGATCTTAGCCAAAAGGCTGAGAAGCTGCATTGTCTGCAGGCTTGGGCTTCGTCCATAGTTGCCGTCAGGGTCGGCTCTCTGTCGCAAACAATTCAGTGGCAAACGTAGACAGGTTTTGCATAAATGCATCTACAATAATACTCTGATAATCCTTGCTTACCCTGCCTCACAATGAGCTGGCAGTTAGATTCTAACAAGGCTTGCAGGTTTCCATCACCCAAATCCTGTCTTCCCGTTATGCAACATGTTCATCCTCATGAGATGACACACCATCATCTTAGTTCAACTGAGAAACGCTCTACTAAACTGAATTGGCAGAATTTTTACTTTGAAACAGCCATTTTTCCTGAAACTCATTAGGCTTATAACAAATAAATGAAATATATCAAAAAAATAAAAAAAACATACTGTGCCACTTCTATTTTTGCTGGTTTACATTGTCCAGGATATTCATTTCCTGCCTCTTTATTGGGTAATCCTATAGCACTGGCAACCCCAAATCTGGTCACTGGAAGCAAAAGGACATCTGAATCGCCATAATGTCATGGCAAAAGTATTGGGGAAAGGTGTAGAGGGAAGGGAGAGTGTGTGGGGGAAAAGAGTGATGACAATTAGCAATAAGATATAGGAACAATAATCCTTACTGAAACCTTACTCACCCAATGAGAGTAGAGTGGTCTTAAGTCAGTTGCTTACTCAACCCTCTTCCCCACCTCCAATGCAAGTGAAACCAAGTGTAAAGAAGGTGTTCCAAGGTTTATAATATGGGTGGAATATGATGAAAGATCAGCTTCTTTCACTCCACCCAATGCAGTTAAGACCTCCAGCCCACTGGAAGGAAAGGCCCTGCATGGCAACTATACAAAGTGATGCAGTTGAGGGCCGCAAGAAGTGGACCCTGCTCTGCAAATCACCATCTCACTCCCAACCTGTGTCAATCTGCAGAATGACACTCAATCTTTTATATGCCTTCACAGGTGCACTGTCAGTCCAAATCAGACACCAAGCCACAGAAGGGAATATTGGGACCAGTGCACAACAGCTTGACAAAACTTTTAAGTTTTAAGGATCGGGGCATTTTCAGTTTCGAGAGTAAGTGAAATTTAGGGAGGAATTCGAGAGTAAAGTTTACCTAAATGAAAAATTTCCTCAATATCAAAATAGTAAATTGTTGACATTTATAATGTTTCAGTTAGAATATGTTATTCACAACTCAGAGATCCAAACACACATTGCAGCTAATGAAACACTTTTGGACTGCAGTCAATAGAACAGGGAACACTACAGCAGAGAAACAGGCCCATCAGCTCACAATCCACTCCAAAAAAGATACTATGTTAAACTAATATCCTCTGCCTGCACATGCTCCATATCCCTCCATTCCCTGCACATCCATTTGACTATCTTTGTCTCTCTTTGTAAAAAATCGTTATATACATATCTTTTAAAATTGCCCCTCTCACCTTAAAGCTATGTCCTCTAAAGTTTGACATTTTCACTCTGTGAGAAAGGTTCTGACTGTCTCCTCCAGCTATCCCTCTCGAAATTGTATATACAGTGAACCCTCACAATAACGGACCACGGTGGGGGGGTGGGTCATGTCCGTTATTACCAATTGTCCGCTATAATCCGGTGTGTGGGGTAAATAATGTTTAACCCAAGGCCGGGAGATAATAAATGATGGGTTACACCGATTAGGGAGGATGTGGGGGGGGGGGGGGGGATGGTGTTAAATCAGCAGGAATTCACAGGCCGGAGAGTTCCCGACCCCACACATGGTGCGCCGGGCACAGGCCCGGTACTCACACCGCCTTAATGCAGCTTGCTCCCGCATCCGGAAGCATACCATGTGGCGTCAGCTCATTGGGTAACCTGGCAGAAGTGGGGGCTAGTGCAACTGGAGCCTCGTGGCATTACCACGCAACTGATGCACCCACCGCCAGTGTGACACAGGTGTACTGGCGCGCGCTTCATCTGCAACCAACACCCTGCGACCATGTTTTGTGGCAGTTGCTGCATACCCGTGCCCAATGTACGATTGTCAAGGGTGTTTTACAGTTCACTCTCACCTCATCGCTGCCTTTCTGTTGTGCTGCATGCCACCTGCCAAATGCCTACACGAAAGGACGTCTCGTTCCAATCACTGAAATTCGTTATATAGAGGTCCGTAATTGTGGGGGATTACTCTGCTTCTGATAGGTTAACCCTCATCCTCTGATGCTCCGGAGAGAACAGTCCAAGTTCCTCTAACCTCTCTTTAGAGTTAATACCCTCTAATCTCTTCTGCACTCTCTCTAAAGCCTCAACATCCTTGCTGCAATGGGGCAATCAGAAATGTGCACAATATTCAATATGCAGCCTAACCAAAGTCCTATAAAGCTGCATAATGACTTCTTGACACCTATACTCAATGCCCGAACCAATGAAGGCAGCATACCATGTCTTACCAACCTGTAATGTCACCTTCAGGGAGCCATGACTCCCTGTGCCCCAAGATCCCTATGTAAATCAATGTTGTTAAGGGTCTTGCCATTAACTGTTGAAATGTAGGAAATTTGGGAGACAATATGCACACAGAAAGGTCTCCCATAACAACCAAATGATAATGTCCAGATAATATATTTGTAACATTTAACTGAAGATTGACTATTGACCAGGATGCCAGGGAGTATAATCTTCTTTTCTTTCAAATGCTGTTACATGTTTGAGAGATGTCAGGGCTTCAATTTTACATCTCAGCTGCACAGATTTGCACCTTAGCTTTACATTTTATCATTAAGTCCTGAAATGGGATTTAAACTTACAACCTCTGGCTCAGAGATTGGCACCATCACTGAAACATGACTGTACATTCACCCAGATTCTATGCTTCTATGCAGCGGCGGTGGAAAGCATCTTGTCCGGGAACATTACCATCTGGTTTGGGAATTGCTCTGCCAAGGAGAAGAAGGCTCTGCAGAGAGTAGTGCGTTCGGCCAAACGCACTATGGGAACTTCACTCGCCCCCCTGCAGGAACTATACAACAGGAGGTGCAACTCCAGAGCAAATAAAATCATGGGAGACCCTTTCATGATTTTGAATTCACCCCAGCAACGGACTGTTCCAGCTGCTATGGTCAGGCAAACGCCTCCGTTGCCATGCGGTGAGAACGGAGAGGTTGAGAAGGAGTTTCTTCCCAGAGGCAATTCGGACTGTAAACGCCTATCTCACCAGGGACTAACGCTACTGAACGTTTTTCCTTCCATTATTTATTATGTAAAAGAATATGTGTGTTATGATTGTGTTTATAATTTGTTTGGTTGTTTTGTTGTTTGTCTTTTGCACAAAAGTCCGCGAGCATTGCCACTTTCATTTCACTGCACATCTCGTATGTGTATGTGACAAATAAACTTGACTTGACTTGACTTGACTTGACTTGATTCATTGTGGGTCTTTAGAACCAGATATGTCAGTATTTTGGAAAGGACAGCATTGCATTTTTACAATTTGATTAATATTCAAAAAATATTTGCACTTGCTGTAACATCATAATCATGGAAATATTGAGGCCATCTCCATGACTCCCTGAACGTGCGGGGTGTTAAAAATAGAGATCAGAATGCATGTTTTGACAATAAAGGATTCCACTTCCTCACTGAAGGCTCCCCAAGGCATTGCACTTCAAAAACAATCAGGAATGAATTGATTCTACCAATGAATTGTAAATGAAGTACAAGGGATTTAATTTGTAATGAAATTATTCCTTTTGCATGTGTTTTTTTTCCAAAATAATTGACAGTGTTGTAGACAGTACAGAGGAGATTTATAAATATTTCCACGGATCAGGCATTCATTTATATTGAGAAGCCAAAGAGGGTGGCGTTGTCCTCCGTACAATAGTAACTTAAAGGAACTTTTAGCAGAAAGGTGCAAAATCGTGATGTTTTCACAGTTATTAAAAATAAATGCTTCCACTGAGAGGCTCAATACTCGGAGGACTCAGACTAAAGGCCATTGGTAAAAGAACTAGGAGAACGTCAGAAGAATCTTTAATGCATTGGCAGAAAGGTTAATTATAGCATGTTTAGTATTGATTTTTATTTCTGATGACAGCAATGATGCACTTACAAATTTGGTGCCAGAGAGTCACTGTACTGCAATGTCATTGAGGAGAATCATTAAGTTAGTTTGAGTTATTGCTCACTATAGTACTAATGTAGTCAGAGGATGGTGGGTGCGCCCCAATCTAGAGACTGTAGTTTAATTTTTGGTTTCAATGGGTGCTTTAAACTACCTGACCCGTAAGCCCTTCTTTGATGACTGTTCCAATTCAGATTGTTGCTCAGAGGACTGAATGATAGCTGGTTGATGTAAATGCTAGTAAATTGACTCATTTTTAAAGTTGCCATCTGCCGTCCTCCACCAGCCTTTGAAGTTAAGCAAGTCTTTGAATCCATGAATGCAATGTATTTTAATTTATTGAAATCCACGAATGTACAGCAAGGCAATTTTAACATAATGGAACTTGAAACTTACAAGAGTTTACGAGAGTCCAAAAACATGTTTTGACCTTTCATATATCTAATGGCTATTTCTAAATCAGGTCTGCAAAAACCTTAGCAGATGGAAATAATCAATTAACAAAAGGAAATGAATCAATTCAATAGGTGACAGCTGCAAACAGACAACAGTGGAGATGTCCCATATATGAACATGAAGGAGGTATAGTAGTGATACCCCATGTCACACCACATGCAATTATCTAACTTCAACATCTAAGTGTAAGTTATAGTTGAAGATCTGTTTTTACACCAGAGAGCCATACAAAAGAGAAAGAATACTCCCTTATATCTGTTAGTAAATCAGTCCAAAATTTATCGGAATATAGCCTTGGGAGGTGGGAGTGGGCAGCGACAGGCGAGGAGCAAGGCTAGTAGGAGAGGAGAGGGAACCGGGGTCTGGCCTACTGCGCCCTCAAGGTCAGGTGCAGGAGGGGATCTGAGGAACGAAGGTGGACGGGCGAGGAGAGAGACATCTATTTTAAGGTCGACCCGCATGACCCACTGGAGGCCCACAACAGCCTGGTGCTTGCTTGGCTCATAAGATCTAGAGCGCATGGTGAACTTTGGAAATGGCACCTCTTACATCAGGTCGCCCTAGACTATTTCTGTACACTTGCTATTTGGGGATTGAGAGTACGGCTACTGGGCCGTTTGTAAGAAAATAATTTCACTGTGTGTTAGCACTTTGCACATGTGATCATAAAAGCACCATTGAACCATTGTTGATCCAAGTACTCAGGCTGTGTATTTTTCGGATGAGATATTAAACCGGTGTTATTTTGGATGAGTTATTAAACCAATTGCCCTCTCAGAATGTAACGGATCCCTTGACACTACTTTAGAGTCGAGCAGAGGAGTTCTCCCAAGTGTCCTAGCTAATTGTTACACCCTACAAATCGTATTTAAATAGTTCATCTGAATGTTGTTGCACACCTATTTATAGGATTTTCCTGTGTGTACAATGGTTGCTGCTTATGACAATGATGACACTGCTTGAAGTGGTGGGGGCAGGGGGGTGATGGGGTGGGGGGGAGGGTTAGGTCACATGCCAATAGCAACTAAAGAGCAACATTATGTTGCCATGGAAATAGATGTTGGAGCATGGGGCCAGTGTGCACTCACCAACCATGAATTATTGAGCTAAACCCCATGAGCATTCATTAAGGACTCGCCAGGAAGCAAAGTTTAAAGAGCAGATAGGGCACCAGTGTAAAAGCCTTTGAGACCTCTTGATGTGAAATGGCTGGTAGATTATTCATGCAAACCTGCATCATAGTGCCTTGTGGTTATAACCAAGGGACCCAATTAAACACTGACGATGTGCTAGCTTCCCTGAGTGCCTGCCAGAGCCCACCTCTTCACACTGTAGTGCCAAATTGTCATTGCTTAATAAGATTCACATAATGCAAGTCCCAGACAAGCAATGAAAGAATGAGTTTATTTTCTCATCTAGCATTCTTTATAAGAAGATAAATTCTGCTAAAATAAATGAAACAGAGTTTAATTTGCTCTATGTGCTGTATATCTTAAACCAAAGTTGGGGAGGGGGAGGGGAGATGGTGAAGATGTACATTTTCCCCAATAAATTAATTATTAAGCACACTGAGAATATGCGCAAGTGTGCATATAAAACACCCCCTCCAGAAATGGTCAAATTTCCATTCTTATGCACATCCATGCTAATTTATTGTTTCAGTCATTTTGACTCATTTCCTACCAATTTATAAATAAACCAGTTATTGTTAACTGAATACTTTTAATATTCCAGGACAATAGACCTCATGTCACATAATTCTGCAACGGGGAATGGTGGCTGACTGAATCGATGTCTTAAAATGCTGGCACACAAATCCAATAGTTCAAAGCTCTGGCAGACTTCCAAAATAAACAAGTTATATTACTGATCTCAAAACGGCATACACAGTATGTTTAATATCAGTATGAATTTAAGGTACAAGCTGAAAGTAACAAAAAATGATGTAATGTGGATGCACAATTTGCTTTGAACAATTTAGTGCACTTCTCTCTGCAGGAATCAGTGGCAGCAATCACATCTAAAGCTCATCAGTATGGAAAATTATGCACTAAATTTAGAATACTTCAGACTTGCTTTGTTGCACGTGATTTAGTCCAGAGCTGAAAACTATTCTCTCATTTGCTACGTTAACCTCTGGTGGGACTTATTTTTGTATTTTCTTTCCATTTTCATCTTTGTAGTTTATTTCGCCATCCATCTACCCTGGAAGAGAAAGTAGTTACTTGATCAACATTTACAATTATAGGACAACTTTAACATAGTAAGATTTCAGGCATTTCTTAGCAGGAGTATTGAAAAACAAAACAGGGCATTAATATGCGAAGGTACATTTCTAACTTGACATACCCAAAGGGACCATTCCTTACCACCGTTGGGGCCTTTCTCCAGCCGAAACAGGGCTCAATAAAAAATGATTATCTTTAGTCAGATGTTGCTACTCTTGCCTTTATTGGTTCAAGCCTCAATCTCGTCTGAGGGATAACTGCCTTAGTTATGACTATTGGGAATAATTTGTCCAGGCATTAAGAGTCTCATGGACTGTTTCTTTCTGTTGCTGGCTCATAAAATGAAATAGCGTGTTCATAGAACATAGAGCATAGAAAATGGGGCCTTCGAGCGAGCACCACCATTCATTGTGATCATGGCTGATCATCCCCAATCAATAACCCATGCCTGCCTTCTCCCCATATCCCCTGATTCCACTAGAGCTCTATCTAGCTCTCTCTTAAATCCATCCAGTGATTTGGCCTCCACTGCCCTCTGTGGCAGGGAATTCCACAAATTCACAACTCTCTGGGTGAAAAACTTTTTTCTCACCTTTGTCTTAAATGGCCTCCCCTTTATTCTAAGACTGTGGCCCCTGGTTCTGGCCTCGCCCAACATTGGGAATATTTTTCCTGTGTCTAGCTTGTCCAGTCCTTTTATAATTTTATATGTTTCTATCAGTCCATTATTCAGTCCATTGTTTCTGCACCAACTGTAATCAGTTCATCCCACGCTCTTGCTCTTTTCCATGCAAGTATTGATGCAATAATGAAATCCACTTTTCAAAAGTTCCTCTTCAAAGCTTCTAAAACCTTATCAGGTAGCTCATAACAATCTGCCAAGTAAACAAGATTCTCTTCATGCCTACCATGATACATTTGCCAATTACCTTAAATTTGTGTCCTCAAATTGATGATCCATCTGCCATAACTCTCCTTTTGTACACCAGCTAAACACTGTTTGTTGAGCGAGATTTATAGAGGTTTGCTAAACACTGGCAAAAATCCTATGGAATCTTTAATGTCTACCTTCAAATTAGTATCCAGTGAAAGATAGAAGTCTCAGGTGAAGAAAAGGTTGTCTGATATCATCACTGTATCTTTTCAAATATGTATTGAGAATTGAGAACAGAAACAATTGGTTTTACCAGCAATTGTTATTGGTTTTGAATTTAGTATGAATTTATAACCTACATTTCAGGATTTGGGGTGCGTTGTTACTTAATCTTCATTATCAGAGAAAAAGTATTAGATAAACTAATGGAACCAAAGCCTGACAAGTCCCTTGGACTTAATGGCTGTTGTCCTCTATGAACCCAATAGCAATGCCTGTGACACTTGCCAGACTGAAATTGAACCATTCATACTTAATTATTCTTCCGTCTATGCCAATATTTTACCCTCAATACCATGAATTCTTATCTAGTGGAGTAAGTTTTTAATATAGCAATTTTCTGATATCTTATGGAAATTGAAATATACCATATTTACAGGTTCTTCATTTACATAGGGCGCATTGTCCCAGCTCTGTTACAGCTAGCGGCACCTTCTCTTTAGTTATTATCAACTACAAAAAAAGACCCAGCTTCAAATGCATCTTATTTCTGAATCTCAACAACAACATTTTGGAATGTTCCCATTTATTGAAAAGAAAACCATAATAATAATGGCCTAATGGCCTACTCCTGCACCTATTTTCTATGTTTCTAAATGGAAGGAATTAAAACAGCTCATCTCTGTCACTAGTACAGCCCTTAAGTGATTTATACACCCAAACAGCCCATTTGTTCTGTGGTGGACAAATATCTCTCTTCCCAGAGGTGAAGAAATCATTGAACTATTAGTGATGCAAGTTAACGTGTTCCAACATGTCCTATGAGCAGTAGACTGACTTCAGATAGAAACTGATACAGAGTTGGTTCCAGAGGATGTTTCTTCTCTTCCTCCACATAGTTCTATTATTCTTCCTGCCAAAAATATCTTGCAGCAAAAGTGCTCCACTCATAGTTCATAAGGTAAAATATGTTTTTAAATGTAATATTGATCCATAAATCCATGGATGGTCCCAAGCTTTCTTTGCTGCTACTCAACCTCTGAAGAATGAGTCTCATCCAAGAGGTCTGAGCACAACCAACTAGATAGATGCTCCAATTCAATAAGGGCCGGGTGGAGGGGGGCACCCTGGGGGATGCCAGATCCCCTTGCTTGCTATTTTAAAAGAGGAGAGGGAAGTGCTATTTTGCAACAATCATCTCTCAATTGCAATTGCCTGGTCTTTATCCCATAGCTGTTTGTGGGAACAGCTGCGTGCAAAGTGCTTAGAATTTCAAAAAAAGTTTTTCATTGGTGTAAATCACTTTGGCCAGGTTTGGACTTTGAATGTATTGTAGATTACTTCTGCCATTTGATATTTAAGTTTATTTATTCTTGTTGGACCTCATGCAGGATGATTGGCTGCCTGTACTTTCCATGAAAAGTGGGCGTAATGCTTCCCCTGCCTAAGACCAGCATAGTTTTGTTGCAAGGTGCTCTCAGTGCTCTTTCCCATTAACATTCCCATGATGCATATATGATATGGATTAAAATGTAGTGTGCAAAACTCCAATGTCTAAAGATTGGTTGGCATGCATAAAGGCATGGCTGTCAGCCAATTTGCAACAGGCCAACCAACATCTTGTTTGAATGCTTGCCACTGGTAAATTCATTAGCATCTGAGGTCTAAGTTGTCCACCACTGAATGGATCTTAAACAAAGGCCAATCTTTCCTTATCAATTATCCTCTAATATAGAGATAGAACAAAGACATTTCAGGTAAGAACGTTTGATTTCTCTCACCCCTTCCATCCCCCACCTCTCCCTCTACCTCTGTCTCCCCCCCCCCCCCCTTCCCCATTTCGCTCTTCCTCCCACCTACCACTGCTCTAACTCTTCTGCTCCCTCCCTCTTTCCCTCCCCATTCTCCATTTTTTCTCACTCTGCCCTCTCCAGTCCTTCTCTTCCCTTACCCCTCTCTCTCCCTTCCACCATGTGAAAAATGGATACTGATATGCAGTGGTAGGAAATATAGAGGGTTTAACAGTAACAAAAAAAAACTAGCAATGAACAGGGCCAATGCCAAGAAACATGGTATGAAGTCAAAATTAATCTTTATCTGCAATGCACAAAGTATCTTTCACAACATAGATGAATTGATGGTAAAACAGAGGAAAATGAGTAGAATCTATTAGTTGTTATAGAGACAATTTTGCAGCTGACTGAAGTCAGAAATATAATAGTATGGTGCATTTACATTTTGGAAGGATATTCAAAATGGAATAAAAAAAGGGGAGCTCTTATGATGAAGTAAGGTCAGTGGTAGATAATGACTTTGTCTCAGAAAATCAGCAAATTCGATCAGATTAGGTGGAGATGAAATAATTGGTGATAATCTATAGGCTCTCAATAGTGGTTATACCACTGAAGAGAACATCAAATGAAGAATAAAGTGGGTTGTATCAAAGGTCAGGGATTGGGGGGGGGATTTGCTTCTGATCAGTTGAAAGGGATGGTTAGAAGGATGGAATTTGGCTGGCTGATTGGTAGATGTGAGGATGTCAGGCATGTGTTTCAGGTTTGGTGAGTACTGTATGGATTGCTACAAATTTGGCAGCATAAGGGAGGAATCTGGAATTCAAATAAGGCCTACCTGAATGTGGATCACTGCATCAACCATGACCTTTTTGTTGATTGTGTGTTTTTGTCATTTTTTAAATTATATGTATGACTGCAGGGAAACAAAATTTCGTTCAGACCGAAAGGTCTAAATGACAATAAACAAATCTAATCTAATCTAATCTAACCTGCACAGATAGGTTGCCTTTAATTAAATCACACGGTCCCAGTCACACGAGAGGCCTGGTCCCCCAACGCAACCCATTCCCCAAGGCAATATTCCACCACTCACCCCAATGCAACGGCAGGAGCGCTCTGTAGCCAGGGGACGGGAATGGCTTCAAGCGGGAAGCATCCTGCAGTCAGGGGAGGGGGACGGCTTCAGGCGGGACTGTCGGGGGCTGGTGGGAGTGTGTGTGGGGGAGGGTATGGGGGAGGGAGGTGGGGTGTGAGGGAGGGGGGGGGTGTGAGGGAGGGGGGTGTGGAGGAGGGGCAGTGTGGGGGAGGGGGGGTTGTAGGGGGAGGGGGTTTTGTAGGGGAGGGGGTGTATAGGAGAGGGGGGGTGTAGGGGAGGGGGTGTGGTGGAGTGTGGGGGAGAGTGGTGGAGTGTGGGGGAGAGGGGTGTGTGGGGGTGTAGGGAAGGGGGGTGTGGGGGAGGGGGGTGTGTATGTGGGGGAGGGAAAAGGAGAGCGCGGTAGGGGGTGAGAGATGGGGAGAGAGATGTGGGGGAGGGGGGATGGGGAGGAGGGAGGGATGGGGAGTGGTGTGGGGGAAAGAGGGGAAAGAGTCGGGAGGGAGAGTGGAGGGGGAAAGGGGAGAGAAGTGGAAGAGTGGGGATGGAGGTGGAGAGGATTAGCGGGAGTGATGGAAGAGGGACAGGGGGAAGGGGGTGGGGGGAGAGAGGGAGGGGGTGGGGTAGCCAGGGAAGGGGGGTGGGGAGAGAGAGAGGGGATGGGAGAGGGGTGAGGAGAGGGGGAGGAGAGAGTGGGAGAGAAGTGAAAGAGTGGGAGAGAGAAGTGAAAGAGTGGGGAAGGAGGGAGGGGGTTAGCGGTAGCGGGAGTGGTAGAAGAGGGACGGGAGAGTGGTGGAAGAGGGACAGAGGGGTAGGGGATGGGGTGGGGGGGGGAGGGGAAGGGGAGGGGAAAGAGAGAGGGGTGGGGGTGGGAGAGGCGTGGGGTAAGGGGATAGAAGTGGAAGAGTGGGGAGGGAGGGGTAGTAGGGGGAGTGGTGAAAGAGGGACAGAGGGGTACGGGGAAGGGGGGTTGCGGTAGCGAGGGAAGGGGGTGGGGGAGAGAGAGATGGGTGGGAGAGGGAGAGGGGTGGGGAGAGGGAAACATAGAAATTAAGTGCAGGAGTAGGCCATTTGGACCTTTGAGCCTGCACCACCATTCAATATGATCATGGCTGAACATCCAACTCAGTATCCTGTACCTGCCTTCTCTCCATATCCCCTGATCCCTTTAGCCACAAGGGCCACATCTAACTCCCTCTTAAATATAGCCAATGAACTGGCCTCAACTACCTTCTGTGGCAGAGAGTTCCAGAGACTCACCACTATCTGTGTGAAAAATGTTTTCCTCATCTCAGTACTAAAGGATTTCACCTTTATCCTTAAACTGTGTCCCGCTTGTCCTGGACTTCCCCAACATCGGCAACAATCTTCCTGCATCAGACAAATGCAATTCAGGACTTTTCTCTTCACAAGCAAAGTCAGAATGACGGTTAGTGAAGAATTCGAACAATCGCTGAACGTTCAGATGCTGCGTGCGCCTCCTGCACCAAAGGGGGGGGGGGGGGGGGGCGTGTGTGTCGTCACGCACAAAGATCTTGTAGCGGTGAGCTCCGCTATAAGATCTTTGGTCACACACTAAGCTCGCGCCTCCACAAACAGATTAGCGTCTTCTTGAATGGAGAGCGCGTGGCTGCCTCCGCAAACAGTCACATGCACTGTGGACCCACCCCCACAAAAAATATTGTGTGAGGAAGGGGAGGAGGAGGGTGGAGAGGGGGAGGGAGAGGAGAAGAAGAGGGGGAGGAGAAAGAAGAGGGGGAGGAGAGGATGGGGGAGAGAGGAGGTGGGGGGGGGGGGTTGGAGCGGGTGTGCATGAGTCGAGAGAAGAGAGAAGGGCAGAGAGAGAGAGAGAGAGGCTGGAACAACAACAAAAAAAAGCTGGATAAACTCAGCGGGTGCAGCGGCATCTATGGACCGAAGGAAAAGGGCAACGTTTTTGGCCGAAACCCGGGAGAAGGGTTTCGGCCAAAAACGTTGACCATTCAATTCGCTCTATTGATGCTGCCGCACCCGCTGTGTTTATCCAGCTTTTTTATGTTGACCATCGATTTTCCAGCGTATGTAGTTCCTTCTTAAAGGCAGAGACTGTGCACGGTAAGGGAATGAGGATGGAGAGAGGGAACAGTGTGGAGGGAGGGGGGTGGGGTGGGATGGGTGGGGGAGAGGGGTGGGGGGGGAGAGAGGGGGGGAGGGAGAGGGGAAAGAGTGGGGGGGAGGGGGGGGGAGAGAGTGGAAGAGTGGGGAGGGAGGGAGGGGGAGAGGGGGAGAGGGGTGGTAGCAGGAATGGTGGAAGAGGGACAGAGGGGAAGGGTGCGGGGGAGAGGGAAGGGGTGGGGTAGAGAGGGAAGGGGTGGGGGGGGAGAGAGGGATGGGGGAGAGGGGTGAGGAGAGGGAGAGGGGGAGGAGAGAAGGAGGAGAGAAGTGGAAGAGTGGGCAGGAAGGGAGGGGTAGCGGGAATGGTGGAAGAGGGACGGGGAGTGGTGGAAGAGGGACAGGGGTAGGGGAAGGGGTGTGGCAGGGAAGGGTAGAAAGAGGGGTGAGGGAGGGAGAGGGGTGGGGTAAGAGGAGAGAAGTGGGAGAGTGGGGAGGAAGGGGTAGAGAGACCGGTGGAAGAGGGACAGAGTGGTAGGGGAAGGGGGTGAGGTAGAGAGGGAAGGGGGGTGGGGGCGAGAGAGAGATGGGTGGCAGAGGGAGAGGGGTGAGGAGAGGGACACATAGAAACATAGAAATTAAGTGCAGGAGTAGGCCATTCGGCCCTTCGAGTCTGCACCGCCATTCAATATGATCACGGCTGATCATCCAACTCAGTATCCCGTACCTGCCTTCTCTCCATACCCCCTGATCCCTTTAGCCACAAGGGCCACATCTAACTCCCTCTTAAGTATAGCCAATGAACTGGCCTCAACTACCTTCTGTGGCAGAGAGTTCCAGAGACTCACCACTATCTGTGTGAAAAATGTTTTCCTCATCTCAGTACTAAAGGATTTCACCTTTATCCTTAAACTGTGTCCCGCTTGTCCTGGACTTCCCCAACATCGGGAACAATCTTCCTGCATCAGACAAATGCAATTCAGGACTTTTCTCTTCACAAGCAAAGTCAGAATGACGGTTAGTGAAGAATTCGAATAATCGCTGAACGTTCAGATGCTGCGCGCGCCAACTGCCCCAAAGGGGGGGGGGGGGGGGGGGGAGCGTGTGTTGTCACGCACAAAGATCTTGTAGCGGTGAGCTCCGCTATAAGATCTTTGGTCACACACTAAGCTCGCGCCTCCACAAACAGATGAGCGTCTTCTTGAATTGAGAGCGCGTGGCTGCCTCCGCAAACAGTCACACGCACTGTGGACCCACCCCCACAAAAAATATTGTGTGAGGAAGGGGAGGAGGAGGGTGGAGAGGGGGAGGGGGAGGGGGAGGAGAAGAAGAGGGGGAGGAGAGGATGGGGGAGGGGGAGAGGGGGAGGGGGAGGAGAAGAAGAGGGGGAGGAGAGGATGGGGGAGAGAGAGGTGGGGGGGAGGGGTTGGAGCGGGTGTGCATGAGTCGAGAGAAGAGAGAAGGGCAGAGAGAGAGAGAGAGAGGCTGGAACAACAACAAAAAAGCTGGATAAACTCAGCAGGTGCAGCGGCATCTATGGACCGAAGGAAAATGGCAACGTTTTTGGCCGAAACCCGGAAGAAGGGTTTCGGCCAAAAACGTTGACCATTCAATTCGCTGCATAGATGCTGCCGCACCCGCTGTGTTTATCCAGCTTTTTTTTATGTTGAACATCGATTTTCCAGCATATGTAGTTCCTTCTTAAAGGCAGAGACTGTGCACGGTAAGGGAATGAGGATGGAGAGGGGGAAGAGTGTGGAGGGAGGGGGAGAGTGGGATGGGTGGGGGAGAGGGGTGGGGGGGAGAGAGGGGAAAGAGTGTGGGGGGGAGGGGGGAGGGGGAGGAAGAGTGGAAGAGTGGGGAGGGAGGGAGGGAGGGAGGGGGAGAGAGGTAGCAGGAGTGCTGGAAGAGGGACAGGGGGAGTGGTGGAAGAGGGACAGAGGGGTAGGGGAAGGGGGTGGGGGAGAGAGGGGAAGGGAGGGAGGGGGACAGGGGTGGAGGAGGGAGAGAGGGGTGGGGTAAGGGAGGGGAAGGGGGAGTGGTGGAAGAGGGACAGAGGGGAAGGGGCGGGGAGAGGGGAGGGGGTGGGGTAGGGGTTAGAGAGGAAGGGGTGGGGGAGAGAGGGATGGGAGAGGGGTGAGGAGAGAGGGAGAGGGGGAGAGGGAGAGGGAGAGGGGAGGAGAGGGAGGAGAGAAGTGGAAGAGTGGGGCAGGGAGGGAGGGGGTAGCGGGAGGGAGTGGTGGAAGAGGGACGGGGGAGTGGTGGGAAGAGGGACAGGGGTAGGTGAAGGGGTGTGACAGGGAAGGGTAGAACGAGGGGTGAGGGAGGGAGAGGGGTGGGGTAAGAGGAGAGAAGTGGGAGAGTGGGGAGGAAGGGGGTTAGAGAGACGGTGAAAGGGAGGGACAGAGTGTTAGGGGAAGGGGGTGGGGGTAGTAGAGAGGGAAGGGGGTGGGGGAAGAGAGAGAGATGGGTGGGCAGAGGGAGAGGGGTGAGGAGAGGGACACATAGAAACATAGAAATTAAGTGCAGGAGTAGGCCATTCGGCCCTTCGAGTCTGCACCACCATTCAATATGATCACGGCTGATCATCCAACTCAGTATCCCATACCTGCCTTCTCTCCATACCCCCTGATCCCTTTAGCCACAAGGGCCACATCTAACTCCCTCTTAAATATAGCCAATGAACTGGCCTCAACTACCTTCTGTGGCAGAGAATTCCAGAGACTCACCACTATCTGTGTGAAAAATGTTTTCCTCATCTTAGTACTAAAGGATTTCCCCTTTATCCTTAAACCGTGTCCCGCTTGTCCTGGACTTCCCCAACATCTGGAACAATCTTCCTGCATCAGACAAATACAATTCAGGACTTTTCTCTTCACAAGCAAAGACAGAATGACAGTTAGTGAAGAATTTGAATAATCGCTGAGCGTTCTCTATGGCAACAATGTATTTGAGCATTGGGCATTGTGACATCACACGATGGAACGTTCACCAGGGGCTGGGCTCCTGCAAAGGCATATGTAAATGAATCCATTCCGATTGGCTATCTGTGAGCATTGGGCATTGTGACATCACACGATGGAACATTCACCAGGGGGCTGGGGCTGGGGCTGCTTCTATGGGTGAGAAGCCTGTTTATTTTTGAAATATTGTGGTGGGGGGGTGAAGGTTTTGATTAAAAAAGTGTACTTAAACACGACGAAATGTAATGAGGAGCAGATACTTAGAAAGAAAAGCGAAATCTCTACCGAAATGGAAAAGATGTCGGCGATTCTGCGTCCGGTTTCGGAGTTGCCGGGAATCAAAGGAAGAAACGCGGCCGGAAGCCGTACATGCAAATGGATCCATTCCGATTGGACGTCTGCGAGCGTCGGGCATCGCGATTGGATGTCCGCGAGCATCGGGCATTGTGACATCGCACGGCAGGAACGAATCGAAAGGCAGGAAGGGATCCGTACGGCAGGCGGTCGGATGGGGCGAGAGTTTTAATATTATACTAGACCAAGTGCAGACCCGTTGGGTCAGCTCCCCCAATGGTGTGATCCCCAACCCAATATTCCACCATGCACCCGTCTCCTCCAATGGAACTGAAGCCGTTCCCAAAAGTAAGATTCCAGCACTGCCCTGCCTCCCTCAGCAGTGGATTAAAAAAAAAAATCCAATGGCATCTTCCCTGCCTGCTGCAGCAGTGAAAAGTTCAGAGTGTTCCTGTCTTGCAACTTTGTTTCGAAGTGTGTTGGAAGCTGACATGTAAATGGAGAAGCCAGTTAATTTTGAAATACTTGGGTGTGGGGGGGGGGAGAAGGATTTGATTAAAAACGTGCACTTCAACACGACGAAATGTAATGAGGAGCGGATACTTAGAAAGAAAAGCGAAATCTCTATCAAAATGGAAAAGATCTCGGAGATTGAGCGTCTGGATTGGGCGTGGCAATGAATCAAAGGAAGAAACGCAGCCGGCAGCCATACATGCAAATGGATCCATTCCGATTGGACATCGGCGAGCATCGGCCTTTCCGATTGGACATCTGCGAGTATCGGGCACAAATTGAAAGGCAGGAAGGGCGCCGGACGGCAGTCGGTCGGATGGCCCCAGAGTTTTATAGATATACTAGACCAAGTGCAGACCCGTTGGGTCTGCTCCCCCAATGGTGTGATTCCCCCAACCCAATATTCCACCATGCACCCGTCTCCTCCAATGGAACTGAAGCCATTGCCAAATGTAAGTTTCCAGCACTCCCCTGCCTCCCTCAATTGCACCTCCCCTGCCTGCTGCAGCAGTGAAAAGTTCAGTGTTCCTGTCTTGCAACTTTGTTTCGAAGTGTGTTGGAAGCTGATAGGAAGGAGCAGCCGTCAACGAATCAAAAGGCAGGAAGGGATCCGTACTGCAGGCGGACGGATGGGTTTGAGTTTTATATATTAACTAGACCAAGTGCAGACCCGTTGGGTCTGCTCCCCCAATGGTGTGATTCCCCCAACCCAATATTCCACCATGCACCTGTCTCCTCCAATGGAACTGAAGCCGTTGCCAAATGTAAGTTTCCAGCACTCCCCTGCCTCCCTCAATTGCACCTCCCCTGCCTGCTGCAGCAGTGAAAAGTTCAGTGTTCCTGTCTTGCAACTTTGTTTCGAAGTGTGTTGGAAGCTGACAGGAAGGAGCAGCCGTCAACGAATCAAAAGGCAGGAAGGGATCCGTACTGCAGGCGGACGGATGGATTTGAGTTTTATATATTAATAGATAGATAGATAGATAGATAGATAGATAGATAGATAGATAGATAGATAGATAGATAGATAGATAGATAGATAGATAGATATAGATAGATGAAGCAGGCCCCAACCGCTGCCATTTGCTTGGGTGAAACATGGACAGAATGGGATACATTGCACAAAAGAAAATTAAACAAGTGGCATCCAAGAATACTTTGCATTATCATTTGATGCATGTCCAGACAATTCAATTGCTCTTCTGATGCACAGTCCCAGAATCCATGTGATAAGTTTCCAATTTCATTGAAATCAAAATATGTAAACAACCCAATGTTATCCTAACAATGTCTTCATCTCAGATGATCCTTCAGGATTGAGGGTGACTTGCTTATTTTTCTGTTTTGAGATCACCTACTAAGGCCAATGACAGAACAGCGAACTCTACCATGAATGGGTGGGTAGTATGTGAGATGGTCTGCTCCATTCACCATTTATGTTGGGCTTCTGTGTACCTCCACATAGACAGTGTTCTCAATACCAGTCTGAATGCTCCTTCAGCACTTTGAACAGTCATTCAGAGATTCCCATGAATTAGTAGAGATGTTCAATGTCTTCAAGTAAACTTTGAGCATCCACACAATGAACCCACAGTCTAAATTCTATGTAGTATCTTATTTTCCAATCCCTTTATCAACACTTGCCTTGAATGAAGATGATAATTGATGCTAAGTAATCTCTTCCTCCTAGATTTCTATACAGTAAACCCTAGTTTTAACAGACCTCTTTATAACGGATTTTGGTTATAGCGGACTGACCTACCGACAGCTGCCCGCACCATCCCCAGAGCACTGGCTGCCATCTGGCGAGACCTTCTGTCACCACCGCCAACACACACAGTTTCCTTGGCTGCTTCCAGGCCATGTCTGCTACCACCACCATCATCATCGCCCCTCACCTGCACTCCGGCTGCCTGTGGGCCACGTCCATAGATTCTGTCAGTTTCTGTCTCTTCCCCAGCCGCCAGCCTGTCAATGCACTTGGATTACAGGACCATTTTCTGACTGAGAGCATGAAGAAAGGTCTCGACCCAAAACATCACCTATCTATGTTCTCCAAAGATGCTGACTGTTTTGCTGTTACTCCAGCTCTGTGTCCTTTTGTTTATTAACCATCAACTGCAGTTGTTTATTTCTACTACAGTTACAATGATAATCTCTTACTCGGTTATAGTGGACAATCAGTAATAATGGACACCATTATCCCCTCCTCCCCGCCTTTGATCCGTTATAACGAGGGTTTACTATAATTGCGCTCACAATAACATATTTGAACTTCCAGCTTCCTGAACGACGGGATAATGAAACATGCAACAAAGCCTCTTGCCTTTCTATTTCTGTCAAGTGTTTCAGTTATAGCCAGTTATATGCCCAGTTCGGCATAACGTCAGGGCACACTGCCTAGATGTCACTGGTACACATTCCACATGCTTCTTCAACCTGTGACATTAATTGACATGTATACATTATTTCACGCTGTATTTTATGAGTAAAGCTGTATGTATTTCTTGATCAAAACATGGGCTTACAGCTCCAACGTCCTGGGTTCAGTCCTGACTCAGTCTGTGTGGAATTTACATATTCTCACTGTGGCTGTAGTTTTTCCCAGTCACATGTTTCCTTACACATCCCCAAAAAGTGCATATTGATAGGTTAAGTGGCCACTGTAAATTGTCCCTGGCATGTAGGCGAGTAGTAGAATTTTGGGAGGGTGTTGAATATGGGGAGAATAAAAATAGTTTAGGGTTGCATTAATGTAAACATGAGTGTTTGGTGTTCACACTGACATGGTGCACCCCGGAGGTTGTTTCTGTGCTACATTTCAAAATACGTAAAATGATAAAATATTTTTTTCCATTACACTTTTCATGACTTTAGAATATTCCAATGATTTTCAGTTCTTGGAATAATTTTGTCACATCATTAATGCAGGAATTGTAAAAGGTTGTGATTATGATCGGATCATCAATTTTAATAATGTCAGGTGAGTAAAAAGTATGGGCCAAAGTATTGAGGAGAACTCTTCTCTTTTGAATTCTTAATTTCACCCATTACTCTTGTACTTGCTGACTAGGTTTTGAACACTTTGCAAAATAATTAAGCAGACAACAAACTATTTCAAAACAAAATCAAGGAGTTGCATATAAAGTTGGATGGGAGGAGATCCTTCTCTTCCTTGGCGTCTAGCTTGACTTGCTTTCACTCTAGTTTTGTGAGTTCTGGTATGCCTCATGAAGCCAATATAGCGATTTGCAGATTCAGCCACATGAAGGGCAGAATGTGACATGGGACAGATCGGTGGGTAGTTTGGAAGTGGTACTCTCCTATTATTTATGTTGGGTTTCTAAGTGCTTCCAAAGGACAGAACTGAGAATGGTGCAACACAAGAACTGGCCTTTCGGCCCACAATGAGTGAGTCGAACATGATCGTTCAAGTTTCAGTTTTATTTGTCATATGTAGGTTAACACAGGGTCAACGGTACCAGTGTTTTGTCAAGACAACTGGTCACCTCAGCAATAATACAACATTGATAAAATAAGATAAAAATGACATTAAGGTAAAAAGACAATAATAAGATAATCAACACAACAACAAAAACACATGTGCTAACAAAAAGCTAGTGAGCAGATATATGATGTCAAGTTAAACAAATGTCCTCTGACTGCACATGATCCATATCCCTCCATTCCTTGCATATCCATATATAAAAGTCTCAAATACTAGTATTGCATCTGCTTCCAATGAATGGATCCAAAGTTCTCAATACTCCTCCATTTTGAACCTTGTGTGCTAAGGATTCCTAAGAGTCTGAAGGATTCTGTTTTCGGCCATGTTAATGATGAGACCTACCCTACAGTTGACCTGGTGAGAATACTGCCTATGGATTTGGGGAATTTTGTAGAAACAGCATTGGTGGTGTCCCTCCAGAGCTTTTACGTGCTTGCTTAAGGAAAATCTACAAACATTTTATAAATATATTAAGAGCAATTCCATAACCAGGGAAATAATGGGATCCATTAGAGGACCAACAGATGTGGAAGAGCTCTTAAATGTACAAGGAAAAAGACATTTCAGTAGGATGGTGAAATTCTAGTCAAGGTAAAAAAGGAGGAGGTATCAGATGTCCAAGCAGGAATAAAGATGGATAAATCCTTAGGGACTGATGAGATATATCCCAGGCTGCTATGGGTGGCAATGGAGGAGATTGCTGGAGCCCTGACAGAGACATTTAAATCTTCACTGGCCACAGCTGAGATGGCAGATGACTGGAAGACAGCAAATGTGATACATTTATTCCAGAAAGGCAGCAGGGATATGCCACATAATTATAGGCCAGTGAGTCTAATATTAGTTATTGGGAAACTGAAAAATCCTGAAGGAGAAACAAAGTACTGGAGCAACTCAGTGGGCCAGGCAGCATCTGTGGAAGGAAGACATTGTTTGAGATCAGGACACTTCTTCAGATGAAGAGTCCTGACACAAGGTGTTGTCTCTCCACAGATGCTGCCTGACTCGCTGAGGTTTTTCAGCACTGTTTCGTGCTCAAAATTCCAGCATCTGTGGTTTGTTATGTCTGCAAACATCCAGAGGGTTAGGGTTAATCTACACTGGAAAGGCATGGATTGCTCACAGATCATCAGCATTGATTAATTGGTGAGAGATTTTGTCTAACCATTTTAACTGAGTTTTTTTGAAGTGGTAACTAACTATGTTGAGGAGAGCAGTGCATTTGACATAGTTTACATGAACTTCAATAAGGCCTTTCAGAGGCTGGTCCAAAAGGCTACAACCCATGAATCTAAGGAAAGTTGGCAAATTTGATAGAAAAGTGGCTTGGTACTATGATACGGAAGGTGATAGTGCAGGGTTGTTTTTCTTATTATCAGTGTTGCTAATAGTGAGGAGGATATAGAATGATATTGATCAGCTAGTAAGCTGGGCACGCCAATGGCAGATGGAATATAATCCCGATAAGTGCGAGATAATACATTTTGGGATGTCTAGTAAGGGTAGGACATATGACATGAATGGTAGGGCAAGAGGGTATTAAAGAACAAAGGGATGTACAAGTTCTGAAATTTCTGAGGGTGATAGGACAGATTGATAGGGTGGTAAAGAAAGCATTTTGGATGCTTGTCTTTATTAGCTGGAGCATAGGTTAGAAGAGCAGCAAAGTTTTGGCACAACTTTGTAAAACATTGATTTGGCTACGGAGGGAATATTGTGGTGCACTTCTGATTGGCACACTATAAGAAGGATGTGATTGTATTGGAGAGGGTCAGAGGGGATTCACTAGAATATTGCCTCCGAAGGAAAATTCAATTATGAGGAGAGAATGGACAGGCTAAGTTTGTTTACTTTGAAGCAGAGGAGGCTAAGGGGATAGACACAAAAAGCTGGAGTAACTCATTTGGTCAGACAGCATCGCTGGAGGAAAGGAATAGGTGACAAGACCCTTCTTCAGACCCAGGCTAAGGGGATACTTGATAGAGGTATACACAATTTTGAGAGGCATAGATAGGGTGAATAGTAAGGAACTTTCCCCATGGCAAAGATGTCTAAAACTTGAGGGTACAGGTTTAAGATCAAGTGTAAGAAGTTGAGAGGGAATATGGTGAACATTTTTTTTCACAGAGGATGGTTGCAACTGAGAACACACTGCTTGGGAAGGTGGTGCAGGCAGGTACTCTCAAACATTTAAGATGCATATGAATTGCTGAGGCATAGTAACCAATGGACTAAGAGTAAATTAGATCATTATATATAGATACTTGATGATCAGCATGGATATGATGGCTCAAAGTGAACATTTCTGTGCTGTATGATGACCCTCTTGACTCTATGTCATGCTGACATGATTCACATTTCATCCACTGAATGTCTGCTGCAGATTGATCACTGAACATTATGATGCAGACTGAATAGTTTCCCATTCGTCATGCAGGGAGGCATGGTGGTGCAGTGGTAGAGTTGCTGCCTTACAGCACCAGAGACCCGGTTCAATCCTGACTGCAGGTGTTGTCTGTACAGACTTTGTACGTTCTCCCCGTGACCTATGTAGGTTTTCCCTAGGTGCTTTGGTTTCCTCCCACACTCCAAAGAGATACAAGTTTGTATGTTAATTGGCTTTGGTAAAAAAAATGGTAAATTGTCCCTAGTGCAGGATAGTGTTAGTGTGCGGGGATCGCTGGTTGGCGCAAACTCGGTGAGCCAGAGGGCCTGTTTCCGTGCTATATCTCTAAACTCTAATGCATTCCCAAGGCAAGTCCACATATTGTGAGGGTTAATGGTTCCCAGTATCCCCTGTTCTATCCGGTGCCATCTTATAGCTATATTATAAAGTTTTCTGTGAATTTTATATTGCTGGTTATGAAAATAATAAAAAGGTATATTGGAAAGGAAGAGAATGAAATACTGGAAGCACGTCATGAGTTACAAAGTGTATGAATAGAATACATAAAATAAATATCTATACAGTACAACTATAATTAGGTATGTTACAAAACCTACCTGAATCGTCATTGGGAATCTGCCCACAGCCAGGTCCGCGATTTTGGCGCTGTTTGGAGGGGGCGAGTTTAAAACGCGATTTTTTACTAGGCTGTACTAATCGCAGATGTTCAGCCTAGTAAATCATTAACGAAAAATCGCTGCAAGACCCGGTCGCAAAAGGTATTATTAGTTTTATAGGCCTCGATAATATAGTTATAATAATTTTAAAATTACTGTCTCATTCCGCAACCTCTCGCAGCCCCAGGGTTTTATAAAGCAAACAATTAAAGGTATGTACCTTATTTTTACATTAAATGGGGCATATATATAACCCTATATATCAAGTTATCTATAGCGAGTAGTTCATTTTGGGCTTTTTATATCCCGCAGTATTTTTCTCGGCATTTGAGGGCACAAATCCAGCGCGATGTCAACGTTCTAAACCAGCGCGTTCACATGAACCCACTAGAAAGCCGATTTAAATGGGCATTTATTTACAGCAATTGAACACTAAATTCCTTCCATTTGGCCTATAAATTAATGTAAATTAGATATAAAAATCATGTTATATTGTGAATTATTTGTGAATAATCTTTGGACACTTAGGCTATTTAAAAATGTTAATCTTTCCTTAAGAAATGGGCTTTTGACTATCCAAGATCACAGCTTTTTTGTAATGTCCATTGAAAATCAATAGGGAACAAGATGCTAATTTCCGAGTATGAAAATGGCCATAACTTTTTTAATACTTGAGATATGAAAGTGAATTTGGTGTCAAATTAAACTTATTGTTATGCTTTATCTGATGGGATAAATTGCACTTGATTTTTAAAATCTCTAAATTTTGTAACATTGCTACTATAATAATTAAAAAGTAACATTTCAACAATAATTTTCCAATTTTAACAAATCTTCAAAGGTTAAGGTATATTTAATATCAAATAGTCTCCCCCGCATACAGAATCAATAAATATATTAATGCAATATTCCACAAACATTAATAAATATTCACACTATATCTATTTGTCTGAAAACTTTCAATTTCCAGATATTTGACGTCATCTAAAACACTCCTATCTGTGTTCCAACTCAAACCATAACCTGTTCACTCATCACTTGCTAATATTTTCCCACTAAAGAGAAAGCTTGATTTTAAAATTCTCACCTTTGTTTTCAAATTCATTCATTTTCTTTCCCTCCCTATCTTTCAAAACTCCTCCAGATCAAATCACTTCCAAGATTATCTGAGCTTCTCTAATTCTCGTACATCTCTGAATTGAATTATTCTGCCATTCTATCACTGAAGTTTATTGCAACAACAAATACTAACACATAACAAGCAGTGACAAGATCCCACCAATGGATAATAGCGATAAATTTATTATGGTTTCAAAACATAAGACTATCAAATCCCCAAATATGCAGCCATCCACGGAAAAGATAAGAAATGTGAGAAATATATCAGGCTTATTTCAATGTTAGAGAATGCATTTTCAATATAAATCTACAAAAGAACTAAGAAAATAGAAAATGACAAATTGAGCAAGCCCAAAGCATAACACTATTCTTTTCAGCAGATCTTCCATGCCAGATTACATCAAAATATTTTTTCTACTTCTATGATGTAATATTAATATATCAAATGACCGTTAATACATTACTCTAGAACGTGTGCAAATATAATAAATATTCATGGATGGCAAGAAAGAGGTACTTAACATTTAAATTCACCACAATCAACATTTATATATCTTTCAAAAATATACTTTATTCATAAATAATGTATGTAAAATATATACGATAAACTCCAGTCATGTCTTTTTCTACATTTGTTGTATCTTTAATTCAGTACATTCTATTATAATGTGTCAATGCCACATTTTTCCTTCTTGAAAAACACATCTCTGATGTGTTTGAGAGGCTGTTTTATAGGAATACATTCCTCAGTTCCCAGTGCTGGCAGATCCTTCTCCACAGAGCCTTTGCAGTGACTGCACATTTGTTACAGCATGTCACTCAGCACATCTTCCTCCAGATCCTATCATCTGTTATCTATTTTGTCTGCAGTTGATGTTAATCTTGGTTTGTGTCCCTGGCAACAGCCCGTAAATCAGACTGTCCTCTGTTATGCAGCTTCAATTCTATCATTTAGCACAAATACTAAGAACTTAGAAATACACCTGATGCGATCTAAAAAACATTACGTAGGTCTAACACAGCTACCATTAAAAGATCTACGTTTTTCATCTATATCTGCATGGAATGCCCAGGAACAAAGCAGATTGCTCTCTCTAAGATGGCGCCTGCTGTGGCAACTTTTGTGAAGCACCAGAACATAAAAGGTTTACCTATAACTTCCAACAACTCATCCGCATCAGGGAAACAGCAGAAATCGGTGCCGTTTCGGACAAGCTGCTTAGGCACCCAAAGGCTCTTGCGATTCGCAACCTCCCGTGCCTGCGGGAGCCCCGGACTTTAACCTTTCCCACGCTCACTGTAAAACTCCTGACCTGACGGAGAAACGCAGGTACTGTACCTGGAAACTCCGTAATGACATCCAGGGCCGACGAGCTGGATCTTCCAGGAACTACAGAGCTGGAGCTGCCGACTTTGAAGGTACCCCCGTTCGTTACGGAGCTGGAGCTGCCGTCTATGAAGGAATCCCCGTTCCAGCGCAGGTTCGCAGAAACAGCGGGTGCAATAAACACGGTCCCTGGAAACAAAGGGGAGGCCTCCATTGTGTCCGGAAATGTGGCCGACGGGCAGGACTTCAGGTCGGGCTGAACGCAGGGGACTTCGGCCCCTTCTCCCTACTATCCTACTGGCCAATGTACAGTTCCTTGAAAATAAAGTGGAGTACTTAAGGGCAAGGTTGCTTTATCAAAGGGAGCTGAGGGAATGCTCTGTGTTCTGTTTCACAGTGACATGGCTCACCTCCAGCTCCCCAGACTCAGCGGTCCAGCCTGAAGGGGTCTCCATCCACCGTATTGACCGTACACTGGCATCTGGGAAAGGGAGAGGATGGGGCATCTGCCTCATGGTCAACTCTGCGTGGTGCTAAGACGTGGCAGTCCTGTCCAACTCCTGCTCTCCACACCTCGAACATCTGGCGGTGAAGTGCCGTCCCTTCTACGTCCCAAGGGAATTCACCTCCATCATCCTGACCATGGTCTACATCACACCCCAGGCAGACGTTCGTCTGGCACAGGAGGAGCTGCACGCTGTGGTCAACAAACACCAAACGTCTTACCCCGAGGCATTTACCACCATTGCTGGGGACTTAATTAAGGCAAACCTCAAGAAATCGCTCCCTAACTTCCACCAACATGTCGCCTGCTGCACCAGAGGACCAAACACCCTCGACCACTGCTATACCACCATCAAGAATGCCTACCGCACTATCTCTCGCCCTCACTTCGGTAAATCCGACCATACCGCGGTGCTGCTTCTTCCTGCCTACAGGCAGCAATTAAAGAGCCCACCCCCAGAGATGAGGACTGTACAGAGCAGGTCGGGGGGGGGGGGAGAGGGAGGGTCCACTCTTTTCATTACTGGAGTCTTGCCTTAAGTTGGTGTGAGGTGGTGAATGGGAAGGAGAGGGTGCAGGGTCCATTCTTTGCAGACTGGGTTCTGGCTGTGTTTGTTGGGGAGGGGGTACCAGGGTTACGTTTCTGATTTTCAAACCTGCAGTAAAACTCATTCAGGTAGTTCGTCAGCTGACGATTGTCCAAAGAGCGGGGGGCTTTCCTCTTATAGCTGGTGATTTCTTGCATGCCCTTCCAAACTAAAGAAGAGTCACTAGCTGAGAACTTGCACCTCAGAATACCTTTCCTTGGCAGCTCCGATTCCTCTTCTCAGCACTCTATCGATTAGGCTATCTTTTAACTCTTTAATGATATTGGGCTACCGGCTTGATGCATATTTGCCCCAACCCCGATCTCGAAATGGAAATGTTACATCTGTATATAATGATCCCATTAAAATGTATATTTATGTCACAAACTATGCAATACATATTTTTCAGTATTATTATCAAGGAAAAGAAAGCAGTTCCAATTGTTTGATATTATTTGATATTGTTTAAAATTATTTATATGTAGGAGAAAATATAATAGCTCTAAAACCTACTTTAATTTTGCAATCTCACTAAAGATAATCCCCCTTTCCCTCTTCCCTCCCCCATCTCTCTCTCTCTCCCCTCCCTTCCCCTCTCTCTCTCCCCCTCCCACATCCCCCCTCTTTCTGGCAGGGGGGGGGGGGGAACGAAGATGAAGGTGGCGTGGGCCACAGCGGGGGTGGCGTGGGCCCAGTGGGGGTCAGCGGGGGTAGCGTGGGCTTGGGCGCAGCGGGGTGGTGTGGGCCCAGCGGGGGTGGCTTGGGCCCAGTAGGGGTAATTGGGCCCAGCGGGGGTGGCGTGGGCCCAGCGGGGGTGGCTTGGGCCCAGCGGGGGTGGCGCCCAGCGGGGGTGGCGTGGGCCAGCGGGGGTGGCTTGGGCCCAGGGGGGGTGGCTTGGGCCCAGCGGGGGTGGCTTGGCCCCAGCGGGGTGGCATGAGCCCAGCGGGGGTGGCATGAGCCCAGCGGGGGAGGCATGAGCCCAGCGGGGGAGGCATGGGCCCAGCTTGGGGCCCAGCGGGGGAGGCATGGGCCCAGCGGGCGAGGCATGGGCCCAGCGGGGGAGGCATGGGCCCAGCGGGCGAGGCATGGGCCCAGCTTGGACCCAGCGGGCGAGGCATGGGCCCAGCGGGGGAGGCATGGGCCCAGCGGGGGAGGCATGGGCCCAGCGGGGGAGGCTTGGACCCAGCGGGGGTGGCGTGGGCCCAGCGGGGGTCAGCAGGGGTGTCGTGGGCCCAGCGGGGGTCAGCGGGGGTGGCATTGCCCAGTGGGGGTGGCGTGGGGGGAAGATGGCTTGGGCCCTGGTGGCGGGGGGAGGCGAGGGGAGCGGGCCCCTCCGCAGCGGCGTCTGGTGTTGGGGTTACAGCCGCTGGGTTCAAATTCAGCCACTCCCGCGTGGCGACGGGAGGACGGTCTCATGGTCGCCAGGCAAGCCGTTGGTGATGCTCCGACGCCGCGGATGGAGACGCTGGACCTGGCAGGCAGACACCGCACCCCGCCCCCCGGGCCCGGAGAAATGGGCACTCCCTTATCCCATGGGCCAGATTTTTTCCATTTTTTTTTTCCCCCCGAAATGTTTTTATTTTTTTTTCCTCAGGATTTTTTCTTACTCTGGGGGAAAATAGGGGGGCGCGGTCGCACCCAATGCACCCCCCCTTTGGACGGCCATGTATCAGGACATATGACAATAAACTCTCTTGAATCTTAATTACAAGAAGTGCAGGACACCACCTAATTCATCACAGGTACTGACAACCCCACCATTGAAGTGATCTACAGAGCCGCTGCCTCAGCATCAAGACCCACACCATCCTGGTTACGCTCTCAGTTCACTCTTGCCATCGGGAAGAAAGTACAGGAGTTTGAAAACCATGACCTACAGGTTCAGGAGGTTTCCTCCCATCAACAATCAGGCTCTTGAACACTACAAATACCAACTAAACAACAAATTACAAACAGTCATGGTTGCCCAGAAAACTTTGGGATTTTTTGCATTAATGCTGTTTATTTTTATTTTTTTAATATTTTGAACTTTTGTTGTTTAATATAATATATTATATATGAGTGCTGTGTTTACAGACCTGTTATGCTGCTGTTCTGTTCTTCAGCACACATGACAAGCACTCTTGACTTGACTCACTATTCACACAAATTGGCGGTAGAACTTTGCTTCTCTTTGGCTGGATTCTTGATGCTGGTGTTCAATGAGTCCTTATGATTTGGTCAGTAGAAACGTTTCTGTTGGTGCTAATACAGAGCAAATGTCAGGTTCGGTGCTGCAGAACAGGTGGCGATATGTAGTCAAAGTAGTCAAGCTATCAAAGAAAAAGCGATTTCAGTCTGAAATCAAAGGGATCCTCCTGCTCAGCTGGCTGTCGTTGTGATATTGCTATTACTCTACTGCCACTGTACTGTAAGTGCAGTGTGTTTTGCCAGTTGACAAGGTGGGCAGCAAATATTATTTTAGTTACCAATGTATGTCTTAATAGATAAATATGATTCCAAGCAAGTGGGCAGCAAACTATTATTTCAGCCTAGTTGACCAATTTGTATTGATCTGGAATAGTTCTCAATACATTCATTCCAATAAAAAATGTGAAGGATAGGATTTGTATTTTATCACATGCTTCCTACATCCATAATCAATGGTTATTATTTGTTTTTGTTTTTCTTTCCATCAGTCTATTTACCATATTCTGAGGGTCTTTCAGGAGCTATAATTTGAAAGAAACAATGTTTGGCTTCTCTCAGTGGTTCCAAATTCCATTCTCACACTGTTCTCCAGCATTTGATTCTGGAAACAGTTCTCAATAAAAACATTCAACTTCAAGGATAAATTTTCTGTGCTAGTCGTCACAAGCGATTTCAGTCAAAGTTTGGGGAACAAGATTAGCGGAAGTCAGCTGACAATTGCTGATTTTCCAAAATATCGTATTTCTAGTCACTTTTATCCAAGTAAGCATTACTTTTGGAAATTCAGCGAAAACCGAAATTCCTAGCACTTAAAATCCTACATTGATTTCCAGCTAATCAATCACTGTCTATATTTGTTTTGCCTGTTTTTCTTTCCACGGTCCCCCGACTAGCACAGAAAATTTCAGCTCAAAAATCGGCCGTTTTCCATGTTTTTAACGGGTGGGAAAGTGCGTGTTTCCCAATTCACTTACATGTACCAAACTGAGAGATGTCCTCCAGTTAAAATTTTCGGTCACGTGAGGGGGGATCTACGCTCATTTGACCTTTGGTGAAATCACCCTAATAACTCAACATTTACAGCTATGTCACGTGCTTGGGTCTAGACTTGGGCTTTTTCTCTCTTCTTACTTTTCTTTTCTTCTTTGAAGATATTCCTTGAAACCAGCTTCCTTAATCAGACACTTGGTTAACTATCACGCCAGGCTCAGTGTCA
Organism: Leucoraja erinaceus; assembly: GCF_028641065.1. NCBI lineage: Eukaryota > Metazoa > Chordata > Chondrichthyes > Rajiformes > Rajidae > Leucoraja > Leucoraja erinaceus. The sequence goes on from NC_073383.1 coordinate 42,102,192, forward strand.
AGTTGTGTTTAGCTATTATTCTGTGCAACATTTTAGAATATTTTGTTGGATTAATAGCAGTGCATAAATATAAGTTATTGTTGACATGGTACAGGAGGAACGTTTATATCAATTTTAGACAGGGCCTCCTCAATAAATAACTTCAACAAAACTGCATCCATTCTACACACCGCTGGCTTGTCAACATACTCTTCTCAGTCTACCTTTGTAGGATTGACTGAATCCACAGCCTTCTGACTTGCAAAAAGGCATCAGGTACAAAGTGTGCCAATAAATGTCTTATTTTTCCTCAGATGTTTCCTAATCCATCCAATATATCTGACATTAGTTTTTCTTTCAGATTACAAGCGTCCGCGGCATTTTTACTATTGAATTATGAGCAACTGGTAGAGGTTGAGCTGCCAACTGGCGTCGCCTGGTCACTCCAGTTTACCCCAAAGATTATAGAGCTCTGTTCTATAATCTTTGGTTTACCCTGCTTCGCATTTCACCAAAGATCATAGAGCGGTGATTACACAGAAAAGCTGGAGAAACTCAGCGGGTGCAGCAGCATCTATGGAGCGAAGGAAATAGGCAACGTTTCGGGCCGAAACCCTTCTTCAGACATAGAGCGGTGATCTTTGCATCTCACAACCTCTTTGCCCACAGAGCAGAAGCTTGCCGGTAATTGTAGTTCTCCCAGCTCATGCTCGCCAATGAAAAAAGTGCTGACACTACAACGCCCAGCATGCAGCGCTGCTGCGTTTGCGCAGTTACTTGGCATTTAGAGTAATGGCCGTTTATAAATGAGGTGAAGCGCTGTTCCCAGGGAGATGCTGCCACTCTCTGCCGGTCATTCAATCCCGAAGATTTCCTCACAGTGAATGATGATGATAATAATAATAGCGGCATCTCGGATTGTAGTGAGTACTCATGGGCTGCTGTTGGGCCTTCAAACATTGTTTTTCCTTCTGGAAGCTTCTCCCATCTGTGGATTTAAGTTACAGCTGGCGGAGTTCTCGGTGAAGTTGCTGCACTCTCACTTCCATTTGTTAATAGTAGGAATGGTAAGGCATTTTTACAGGACCAAAAATCCATAAAACGTCAAATTCAAGATTTTCATCAAAATACTTGGCAGGTCAGATTTGATGAAAGGTCACTGGCCTTTAAAGTTTGTTTTTTCTTCAGCAAAAATATTACTCTGATCTGCTATATATTTCCGTTATTTTCTATTTTTTATTTTAAATTTCCAGAACCTGCCGCTGCCGTATATATTGTATGGTTAAGGCTGAGCTCAAAATTGTGCAGTACCATAGTGCTGTGATTCATTGGGCTTGCTTTGATCAGACTGCTGGGTCAGAGACATTATGGTCTGGAATGATAGTAAAGAGCAAAACTTTGTTTCGATATTCATAATTTCATAAATGTTTTTGCCCATATACTAAATTTTGCCTTATTTTCCTTGCTGAATATTCATTACTGACTTCTCAAAAGTGAAAGTAGACAAAAATGCTGGAGAAACTCAGCGGGTGAGGCAGCATCAATGGAGGGAAGGAATAGGTGACGTTTTGAGTTGAGACTCCTCTTCAGACTGATGTGGAGGTGGGGGGACGGGAAGAAGAAAGGAAGAGGCGGAGGCAGAAGGCTGTGGGAAAGCTCGGAAGGGGAGGGGAAGGAGGTAGAAAGCAAGGACTACCTGAAATTGGAGATAAATGTTCATACTGCTGGTATCCCTACCTTTCAAAAGTGAAACCTTTGGTTTAAACCAGCATCTGCAATTTCTTCCTGCTCAAAAGTTATTGTCATCTTTTGTCACTTTCTTCAAAGCTAGGAATGATTTTATGGAAAAATTAAGATTAGTGCCTTGGAGTTTGGTGTTGATTGTAGTTGGAAAAATTCTGAGTGTTTATTAATGCATTTTGGCAGTGAGATGTACCATATAAACAAAGAACCGAAGGATGCACTGTGTGATCATCTCCTAAAGTGATCTTGCAGACAAAAGGGAGGATACAAAGTGCTGGAGTAACTCAATGGATCGGGTAGCATTTCTGGAGAACATGGATGTGAAGTTTTGGGTTGAGTCCCTTGCTCAGACTGATTGTGGGGGAGGGGGATGAAAACTGGAAGAGAGGAGGGGCAGGACAAAGCCTGGCGAGTGCTGGATGGATACAGGTGAGGAGTGTTTTTGACAGGCAGATGGTTTGGATAAAGGCCAGACATGTAAAGATAAAATGTAAAGACATCTGTGTGAGGTGATGAAAGTGGTGTGAATTGTGCAGTCAGAGGAGAGAAAATAGGTGGAACAGGAGGGGAAGAGATGAAATGGGTGCATGTCTAGGTGGGGCACATGGAAGGCAGCAGGAAGAAAAAGATTGCCCAAAATTAAACAATTAATTTTCATATCATTAGTTTGTAATCTACCCAAGTAGAATATGAGATGCTGTTCCTCCAGTTTGTGTGTGGCCTCACTTTGGCAATAGAGGGGGCCCAAGACAGTAAAGTCTCAATATGAATATGAAGGGGAGTAAAAATGATTAGCAACCGGGAGTTCCAGCACGTCTTGTTAGACCAAGTGCAAGTATTTGGCGAAAAGCTCGCTGAGTCTTCATTTGGTCTCGCCGATGTAAAGGAGTTCACATAGGGAAATATCGAATGCTGTAGATGAGGTAAAGGAATTGTATGTTGACCTCCGGCTCACCTGGAAGGACTGCTGGGGTCCCTGGGAGGATGTGAGGGGGGAGTTATAGGGACAAGTGTTATATCTCCTGTAACAATAGAGTAAAGTACCTGGGGAGGAGTGGTTTGGATGGGAAGGAATTAATGAACGGGTTGAATGAATAAGTTTCGCAAGGAGCGGGTTTTTGTGGAAGGTGAAAAGGGGTGGTGATGGGAAGATGTGACTGGTGGTGGGATCATGTTGAAGGTGACAAATGTCAGAGAATGATGCGATGGATGTGGAGCCTTGTGAAAGCTGAGGATCAGAGGGACTTATCTTTGTTCCGTCTGGGGCAGAGTGAAGAGGAGATGTGGGTGAGGGATCCAGCTATGACAGCAGGAGAGAAACCATGTTTACTAAAGAAAGAGGACATCTTGGATGTCCTAGAATGCAGATCCTAGATGCAGTGGAGAAATTGTGAATAGGGGATAGTGTCTTTGCAAGAGGCAGCTTGGAGGAGATGTAGTTCAGATAACCCTGTGATTTGTAATAGATGTCAGTTGATAGTATGTTCCCTGATATGGAGACCGATATATCAAGAAAGGGGAGAGAGGTGTCAAAGTTAGTCCAGGTGAATTTGAAGGCAGGGTGGAAGTTAATGATAAAGTTAATGAAATCAGCGAGATCTGCATGGGTGCTTGATGCAGTCATTGAGATCGCAGGGAAAGAGTTGAGGTGTGATGCCTATATGCTTGGAACACGGACTTTGATGTAACTAACAAAAAGACAGGCATAGCTAGGGCCCATGTGAGTGCCCACCTTTAACTTGGAGAAAGTGAAAGGAATCAAAAGAAAAGTTGTTGAGTGTGAGGACAGTTTTTGCCAATGGAGCAAAGTGTTAGTAGAATGAAACTAACTGGGACTCTTCAAGGATGAACCAGAGAGCTTTAAGACATTCCTCTTGGAGGATGGAGGTATGTAGGGACTGGACATCAATGGTAAACATTAGATGATGAGGGTCTAGAAATTGAAATTATTGTAGGGTGTGTGAGGTGTCTCGGATGTAGGCTTTGTCCTGCCCCTCCTTCCTGCCAACTTTCTCCCACCTACCACAGAAGGGTCCTGACCTGACTATGTTCTCCAAAGATGCGAGTTTACCCCCCCCCCCCCCCCCCCCCCCCCCCCCGAGGGAGGGGCGAGGGAGGGGCAGCTGGTTGGGGAAAGTAATTTGCCCTTGTGGCTTGAGGGATCAGGGGGTATGGAGAGAAGGCAGGTACGGGATACTGAGTTGGATGATCAGCCATGATCATACTGGATAGCGGTGCAGGCTCTAAGGGCCGAATAGCCTACTCCTGCACCTAATTTCTATGTTGCCTGACCCACTGGGTTATTCCAGCTTTGTCTTGTTTTGTAAACGAGCATCCACTGTTCCTTGTGTCTACTGTTGACATAACTTCATTCTGTAGACATTCATTCATTCATAAGAGAATAATAGTTTATTTTGATTTGTTTGATAAGGGTTGGAATACTATGCATGATGATATGAGTGAAAGATGACAAAAATTGTTGGTCAAATGCAATGTCGAACAAAATCAGGTGGTCATGTCAAAATTAGCATCAAATGTTTAAGCAAGTAAAACAGTCAGTATGGAGGAATTGGCGATAGAATATATGAGCAAGAAGGATGATGGCGACACACTTGGATGCGAAAGAGAACTCTTCCTTCTCACTATATGGCAACTATGATTTGATTTTGTGTTCCCTTATGACGAATGGGTGGAACAGTGGCACAACTCGTAATGCGAGAAACCCAGGTTTAATCCTGACCTTGGGTGCTAACTGCAGGAAGTTTGCATAATCTCCTTATTATTCGGAGGGTTTCCTCCCACATCTACAGGTTCTCACTTAACTTTTTTTCCCTGTTGCCAGCCGGGCAACCGTGGCAGCTCTTTAAGTTGCCAAATGACAGTTTAGGTGGTCATTTAAGATGGCTTGCATGACGAGTGTGATAATGTGCTTGGACGAAGTGCATAGTTACCAGTCGGGATTATGCTCAATGAAGCATTCACATCTTATTTCTGCTTCAAATAAAGTCGCAAACTAAACATATTCACCAATCAAGACATGATATATACCACAATGACATGCAGCAAAATTACAATACAGTATCTCATCTCTTTTTACACGTTGCAATGAATGTAATCTCTATTATCTCTTTCCACTTCTAAACAAAAATCTGATTGGATTATTCAGCGTATGATCAACCTCGGTGAGAACAAGCGCAGGCTTGGCGATCGCTTCGCACAACACCTCCACTCAGTTCGCAATAACCAACCTGATCTCCTGGTGGCTCAGCACTTCAACTCCACCTCCCATTCCGAATCCGACCTTTCTGTCCTGGGCCTCCTCCATGGCCAGAGTGAGGCCCACCGCAAATTGGAGGAACAGCATCTCATATTTTGCTTGGGTAGTTTACACTCCAGCGGTATGAACATTGGCTTCTCCAATTTCAGGTAGTCCTTGCTTTCTCCCTCCTTCCCCTCCCATTCCCAGCTCTCCCACAGCCTACTGTCTCCGCCTCTTCCTTTCATTTTCCTGCCCCCCCCACCCCTCCCGACATCAGTCTGAAAAATGGGTCTCGACCCGAAACGTCGCCTATCCCTTCGCTCCATAGATGCTGCCTCACCCACTGATTTTCTCCAGCTTTGTCTAACAACGGGATCCCACCACTGGCCACATCTTCCCATCTCCTCCCCTGTCGGCTTTCTGCAGAGACCGCTCCCTCCATAACTCCCTGGTCAATTCGCCCCTTCCCACCCAAACCACCCCCTCTCCTGGCACTTTCCCTTACAACTGCAGGAAATGCTACACTTGTCGCTTTACCTCCGCCCTTGACTCCATTCAAGGACCCACGCAGTCTTTCCAGGTCCAGCAGGGGTTCACCTGCACCTCCTCCAACCTCATCTATTGCATCCGCTGCTGTAGGTGTCAGCTGCCCAACATCGGTGAGACCAAGCGTAGGCTTGGCGATCGCTTCGCCCAACACCTCCGCTTGGTTCGCAATAACCAACCTGATTTCCCGGTGGCTCAGCACTTCAACTTCCCCTCCCATTCCGAATCCAACCTTTCTGTCCTTGGCCTCCTCCATGGCCAGAGTGAGGCCCACTGTAAATTGGAGGAGCAGCACCTCATATTTTGCTTGGGCAGTTTACACCCCAGCAGTATGAACATTGACCTACAATTTCAGGTAGTCCCTGCTTTCTCCTCTGCTTCCCAGGTCTCCCTCAGCCCACTGCCTCCGCCTCTTCCTTTCTTCTTCCCACCCGCCCTCCCTCGCACCCTCACATCAGTCTGAAGAAGGGTCTCGACCCAAAACGTCGCCGCTCCATAGATGCTGCCTCACCTGCTGAGTTTCTCCTGCATTTTTGTCTACCCATTCACACAAGTTCTGTTATCCCACTTTCCTCACCCACTCCCTGCACATTGGGGGCAATTTTACAGAGACAAGTTAACCTACAAAGCCAATCCATCTTTGGGATATGGGAGGAAACCCACATGCTTGCAGGGAGAATGTGCAAATTCAACACAGACAGTGCCAGAGAACAGGATCGAACGCAGATCTCTGGCGTGTGAGGCAGAAAGTCCATCAGCTGTTCCACTATATTTTATTTTCCAACACACAAAAAATTATATGTTGATAACTTTGGCTACTAAAAAACAAAGAAACTATCCATTTTCAGTCTTAAATCTCTAAGTGACGCTATATTCCCCTTTACAGCTACTGTGTGTTTCAATTCAGTTCAAGACTGGGGCAGTACATTGGCCATAAAGTTGCTGCCTAAAGTGCCAGAGACCCGGAATTGATCCTGACTATGGGTGCTGTCTGAATGGAGTTTTGTTTTCTCGTTTATAACATTGTTTACAGAGTACTATGTTTACATTTTCTGTTGTGTTGCTGCAAATAAGGATTTCATTGTTCTAACTGGTACGTGAGAGAATAAAACACTCTTGACTCTTGACTTGCGTCGCTGATGTGTGGGATAGAACTAGTGTATGGGTGATCGCTGGTCGGCATGGACTTGGTGAGCCAATGGGCCTGTTTCCATGCTGTATCTTGACTAATTAAACTAAAAACACTATAACCAGAGGAATTCTAAAGAAGGTTTTCTACCCGAAACGTCACCCAATTTCTTCTATCCAGCGATGCTGGCTGCTCCATGGAGTTCCTCCGCACAATTAAAGCATGGAATAGTCTTCACCCTACCATAGGTACCCAACCAGACACAACTAAATTTAAGGTAGCTCTTTTTTCCCAAGAAACATTTTTTTCTTAAGTCCAAGTCAAGAGTCAAGAGAGTTTTATTGTCATGTGTCCCAGATAGGGCAATGAAATTCATGCTTGCTGCAGCACAACAGAATATATAAACATAATACAGAACAGGAGATAAAAGTTCAGTGTGTCTATATACCATAGACCATATATATACATAATATATAAACAGATAATATGCAATAGGCTGTTATTTTTTAGAGTTTGGAGTTTGGTGGTGGTGGATCCACCAGTTTAAATTCCATTTGGAATATTTTTGAAGGACCAGGAAACCAAGAAGCAAGAGTTACTCCAGGGAGTTACTCCAGCTCCAGGGAGTGATTCTGCGTTGGTTTTCAGCGGTCGCGATGAGGCAGCGACCGGCCAGATCTCCCACAATGCAAAGGGAGGGAGAAAGTGGTCGACGCCGACCAGTTGCCGTGGCAGTGCGCATGTGTAGGGCTGCACATGCGCACAACCACGGCCGATGATGTGCTGGCCATGCGCATGTGCAGGGGGAGGATGTGCAGGCCGTGGCAGTGCGCATGCATAAGGCGGCCAGCCGTGCCGAGCGGAGAGCTGAGCCGAGAGCCGGACACGGATGGCGGGCGGAGACGGAGAGTGACAGAGAGAGAGAGAGAGAGATGGAGAGGGGACCCGCTCAGAATTAAACACTAGGTGTCCAGGGTGCTTGCTAAGCCGGGCAAAATGGCATGGCTTTTAGGTTGCCCTGCGGGACTGTAAGTTGCCATTGGCACCCGGGCAACCACTAATTTCGAGCCCTAAAAAAATAGTGACTTGGTAGGTTAATTATGCATTGGATTAATAGAGTCACACAATCCCAGGTGTGTTCGTTGAGTTCAGAAAGTCTTCCTTGGTGGGACCGCGGAGGAGAGAGTCAAATCCTTCGAGACTGTTCATATCCACGTACCCATCTCAATTTATTTTTGAAAACTTTAACATTATATTTGACTGCAGCTTCCTCTGGCAGCTTGCTCCACATCTGTGGTGAACATATGTGCCGCTCTATGTGAAGAAATTGCCCTTATGTCCTTTTTAAAATTTTCCCCTCTCACGTTAAGCCTATGCCCTCTAGTTCGAGCCTGGGTATCCTGGGCCTACCTTTGTGACTATTCACCTTATTTTATTCATGTCTTGGCTCATTCTTCAGCTTCCTTCACTTTAGGTCTGCCTACTTCTGTGGGATCTCCCAGTTAACATTTTAACTGCCCTTCCCATTTCTATACTGTCCTTTCTGTCTTGGGCCTTTTTCAATGCCAGAGTGAGGCCACTTACAAGCTGGAGGAACAGAACCTCATAACCTCACGTTCCCCTTGGGTAGACCCGAAGCATCACCTATTCCTTTTCTCCAGAGATGCCGTCTGACCCGCTGAGTTACTCCAGCTTTTTGTGTCTATCTTTGGTACAAATAATAATTTCTTCAGTTATCGGTAACTAACCTTCAAACCCCCCCCCCCCCCCCCCCTCCCCACCCCCAACCAACTGCCTCCTCTCTTCCATGTGCCCCATCTTGATTCACACCCATTTTTCCACTTCCTTCTCTCCCCACCGGAGATGCTACCTGGCATGCTGAGTATCTCCAGGACTGTGTCTACCTTTGGTACAAACCATCATCTGCCGTTCGTTGTTTAAATTTTGTGTAGTGTGGACAGTAAGAAGGCAGAAGGAAAGTTTATTGATTTAGGATGTTGCAAGAGTAGGAATGAAAACTTCAGCAAATGTATTAGTGGAAATGGGTAGTTTTGTAGAAGGGATTTTCTGCAAAATCTCCCCTGATTCTCTCTTTATCTGGTTTGCAACCTGGTTTTGTTGTTATAATGGTGTCCATTGTATCTATAAATAGCAACACAGGAAGTGTTTTGGACTTTAGTCAAGAAAAGCATAAACAGCAGTACACCAGGAACAGCAGTCGGTGCTGTTCCTGGTGTAATTTGTGTATTTCCGTCAGCTTCTATTGTTCTTACATTATGTCACGAATGTTGGAGATCGGTGTACAAGCTTATAATCCGAAAAGACTCAATGTAATTATTATTGGCCAGAACGACTTGTTCACCGAGTTCTGACAACTTCAGCTTTATTTTGTGATGACCAACTCATAATTTAGAAGTGAAATACTCATTCGGTATATCTTGGGATGTGCTCTGTATTTTGGAGCATGGAAAATGAATTAAATTCATAGGTATCCCCAATGAACTTCGCTGTACAATAGTGAAGGTTTGAGGTGTGCACCTTCATAATTTATTTGCTGTTTTCACAAATGCTGCCTGATCTGCTCAGTTTTTTCAGGATTTGGGTTTTGGATTTTTTTTAATTCTGTACTGCTGCCAACCTTCCCATTGGTGCAAATTTTTCAGTAACATCATCAGCTGGAAGGCTGATGTAATATTTCATTCTGAATTAAGTCATCTTAGAGGCCAGCAAACCTCTTGTAAGAGCATGATGCCCCAAAGAATTGTTGGATGCAAGCATTTCAGAAATATAGAACAGATGAAGTATGAAAAACCATTATCTCAAAATCTGAAATATTAACTGGAAATTTGTTATTTTTCTGACAAAAGAAAATATATTGGTTAACTCAGTGTGCCAAGAACATAACTATTTTGAGATGTACTACTTTAGTCTAAAGTAGCCATCTTATTTCAGTGGCAGGAGGTCTGTAAACAATCAGACACAAATTTAAGGTAATTATTATTTGGCAAAAGATACAGAAGCAACATGAGGAACATTTAGTTATATTACCAGTCGTTGTAATCGGAATTGTCTTTAGGATGGTAAAATGTTTCTTTACTTAAGGGAACTGTCTTCCATTAACTTTCTGTAGAAACAATGTTATGGGATATTCTGTGATTGGGTTAGGGAACTGTGTATGTATTGTAGGATCTTTATTTATTATTGGCTTGGCGGGGTTGCTCCCCCCGCCCCCCCCCCCCCCCATTGTATTTTGCGCCAAGGGTCCGATATAGTATAAAAGAGGGGAGAGCACGTGAGAGTGTCGATCTTCTGGGGCAGCACTGGGACTGTGCTGACCATCTGGAGGTGTCTATTCGCACGAGGTTGAAAGGCTTGGACGAGTAGAGACAAGGATCGGACCCGCTGCGTTGGTTAGGTATCGTATAGGGAGGTTGCACGGCAGTCGGGTCACGACCCATGATCCGTACTGTTGCTACGCTACACCAAATGGATTACACGCGATGTACTGCATGTAGGCACTTATCATTGTTTCCAGCGTAGCGGGCCCGTTAAAACCCGCTGAAATTGTCCATTTTTGCGCTGTAAATAATTATGGAAATCGGGATAAGCGTGTGAGACATTTAGCCTACTTCAGAATTCCAAAAGTGAGGAGAAATGACGGTAGATAAAAACGAGAGCTGAAAGGACAACAGCCAGAGTGCTTGGCCGTTTGCTCACTGCATTTCATCAACAGTAAGGCATTATTTGTGGGGTTTTTTTATTCCTTTGTCATCTAAAAAGTTTCAGAAGTGATAAATCTGGCTGTAATTTTTTTTAATCGCCCATGGTTCTCGTGGGTTTTTACATACAAAAATGAAAACGCATCTGAAGACAATTTTACAGCCAGATTTATCACTTCTGAGAATTTTTAGATACCAAAGGAATCAAGAAAAAACACAAATAATGCTTTACTTGATGAAATGCAGTGAGCAAATGTGATAATTCCCAATATTTTCAATGTTTACCAAGCACTTTAGCTGATGTAGTCCCTTCGGTTCTCGCTTCTCTATACCTTCATTTCTCTTCACGTTTGGAATTCTGAAGTTGGGTACATATCTCTCACACTTACCCCCACTCCCACAAATTTTTTCAGCGCTAAAATTCAACATTTTGGCGGTTTTTAACAGGTAGGAAAGTACGCGTTTCTAGCATTAATAACATATACCAGAAGTGACGGATGTCTTCCAGTTGGATTTAGCGGCTCTGTGCGTCGAGCCCTATGACCCAGTGACCTTTTGTGCAACCTCCCTATAGGTAGTGTGTTTGTGTTCGGAAAATAAAGTTAGTTGATCCAGTGTTTGACTCGGTGTTTTAATGAACCAGACTAACGGGGGTAAGAATAAGACCGGAATTACAGGGTTATGAGAAAGTCTGAGTGAGTCAATCCAATTGGATAACTCTACAAACTAACTGGTGTAGATAAAATAATTTTTGTTTCATTTTTAAGAAGTAATTATTTTTCTTTATTTTTCCAGGTGAGAGAGACTGCCTGAAATTCAAACCTACAGTTGCCAATAAATCCGAAATTCTAATGCTGCTGCGAATGAGATAACATTAAATTATTAAGCTGGAAATCCAGTTTTTATTTTTTTACCCAAAGCATCCATATGAGAGGTTGAGTGCCTCAAATCTTGCAGAATGTTTGGGGACATGTTTGAGGAAGAGGAAGACTCTAGCTTCATGTGCAATAACAAAGTGGAGAATGGGAGAAAATCAAGGAAAAAAAATACCGAGCCACCAGCGCGTAGAGCAGCCTGTAACCTCAGTGGAATCAAAAACCAGGGAGGCACCTGCTACCTCAACTCATTGCTTCAAACACTGCTTTATACGCCGGAATTCCGAGGTAAATTATTTAACGGTGGAATGCAATTCAAAAAGAAAGGGTTATATTTATTTAGTATGTGAAGTTGAAACAATTTTCTTCCTGTGTCACCATTTATTGTTGCCTTTGTGGTTTGCGAGAAAAATGAACAATGTTTTATTAAAATAAAAGAATATTTGCAATGCAGGTAGTTCTGCTATAATGTCTGCTTCCATACTGCAAATTGCAAATAATGTACACTCTTTCTATAATGGACCACACGAAAGATAGACGGTGTCCTTTATTGCAGATTGTCTGCTATAAGCGAATAAGGAGGGTTAATATGTACAGTATTAATGGAAAACAGCCAATAAACACACTACAAAATAAACAGTAAAGGACACAAAATGCACAATAGCTTGAAATGGCACACTGGCACCGCAGTAGACTTGCCACCTTACAGCGCCAGTGACCTGAGTGCGATCCTTACCTCAGGTGCTCCCTGTGGCAGAGCGGGTTTCCTCCCATGTTGCAGAGACGTGTAGGTTTATAGTTTTGTTGTCTTCTGTGGGTTATGCAGGTTATTTGGGTCGCTGGTGCTGCCGCTGCATCATGGCGCCAATAGGCCTTGGGTGCTCCCTGTGGGTGTGTGCTCAGTTTTCATTGATGTACAATTGCCAATTGTGTAATCAGCTGGTTTAGTTCTATCTTCTAGAACTGGCTCACTGATCTCCAGTTGCCATTCTATTATGAAGTTCATTTCTCTCAAAAAGCTTTATGGGGTCTGTCTATATAATTAAAAAAAAAAGATTTAGTCCGAACATGTGCTGTGAGGCTCCAATGAGCCGTATTCCTGTCAGGTACAAATAAGCCATCTTACTTGCTGCTATTGTTTCTTGATCTCTTGGCATCATTCTAAACTGGAAATGCCCTAAATTTACCTAACTTTTGGCTTGTTCTTGACAAATGATTAATGCCTCTGTCCCACTTAGGCGATTGTTTTGGCGACTACAGGCGACTAGGCAGTTTTCACATGGTTGGGGGTGCCATCTGTATGGTTGCGAGTAGTCTCCTCAAGTCGCCTAAAGAGTCGTAACGTTTTTCTGGTCGCCGCTGGATTTTGAAATGTTCAAAACTTTTAGGCAACTGTGGGCTTGACGTAGCTTGTCTTCTCCTGTCGTAGGTGCTGTCGTAGATTGTCGCCAGGATGACGCAGGTTGTTGCCAGGTGACGTTGGTTGTCGCCGGGTGCTGACTTTGGTGAATTTCATTGGCGACTACCTACGTCAACCGGCAACAGGTACCGGCGACTGAATTGTCGCCGACAGGATCGTTGCTTGACGTATCTTGTTGCGGGTGGACGTAGGTTGACTTCTGTTGTCGCCCATGTGGTCGTAGGTTGTCGTAGGTGTGGTCGTAGGTGGACGTCCTAAGTCGCGACGATTGGGTCGCCGGCTGTCGGTAGCTTGCTGTCGATTAGGTGGTAGATTGTCGTAAGGGGGGTCCAGTCGCTGCTTTTTCGGGGACTTTAGATCTTCGAACTCCGACCTGCGGCCTACACCATCTTGAATCCGCGGTCTCCGGTGGGGATGCACCGATTCAGGACTTACCTGGACTTACCTAGTCTGCACAACTGGATGCCCACAGCGTCGCCTGCGGAGGGTTGTGGTCCCGACCACGGGGGAAAATGGAGGAGGACTGACCACATTTTGTGCCTTCCACCACAGTGGTGGATGTTTGTGTTAAATATTTATTGTGTATTGTGTGTTCTTTTTTTATTGTACCGCTGCTGGCAAATTCATTTCACTGCACTTTATGTGCACGTGACGAATAAAACTGACTTGACTTGACTCAGAGCTGCGGTTGCTGAGCACAGTGACCCATGCCATCTTGTAGAAGCCTCAATATTCTGATGTACTTGTCGTGACAACCATACCTTGGTGGTATGCTCCAAAGAGCCAGGCGGTTTACCGAGTAAAAAGCCTTTGTCAGGTCTATGAAGGCCATGTACAAAGGCTGCCTTTGTTCATGGCATTTTTCCTGGAGTTGGCGTGCTGTGAACATCCTGTCTGCTGTACCTCTGTATGGGCGGAAGCCACACTGTGATTCTGGGAGTACCTCTGCAGACAGTGGTAGAAGTCTGTTTGCGAGGACATGAGCTAGGAAAAGCTTTGCCTGTTGTGGACAGGAGCGAGATGCCCCTGTAGTTACCACATTCAGCCTTATCCCCCTTCTTGAAAATGGTCACCATCAGAGCATCCCTGCATTCTGAGGGAAGTTATTTTTCCCAGACCTTGAGGAGTAGGGTGTGGATGTGGTACAGAAGCTCTGGTCCACCTTCCTTTAAGATCTCAGCTGGGATCCCATCTGGACCGGTGGCCTTGTTGTTCTTAAGGCTCTTGATGGCATCTTGAACCTCTGTCATAGTGGGAGGTTCTTCCGTGTCTTCTCTGATGGGACTCTGGGGATGCGGTGGGTAATGTCCGGTTCAGTTGTGCTGTCACGGTTGAGGAGTTCCTGGAAGTGCTCTTTCCATCGGGCGTTAATGAACTCATTGTCCTTCAGCAGTTCTTGTCTGTCTTTTGAGTGCAGGGGGTTAAGCCACGGTAGCTTGGACCATAGACGGCCTTAATAGCGCTGAAGTAGCCTCTGGTGTCACCAGTGTCTGCCAGTCTCTGGATTTCCAGAGCCTTATCTGTCCACCAAGAGTTCTTAAGCTTCGTCACCCGGCTCTGGATGTCCGCCTTGGCTCTGGAGTGAGCCGCTCTTTTAGCCTTGCAGGTTACATCATTTTGCCAGACACGAAAGGCTTTCCTTTTCTTGGAGATGAGCTGTTCTATCTCTATGCTGTCCTCGTCAAACCAGTCCTGGTGTTTTTTGGACTTGCACCCAAGGTTGTTTTTACAGGTATCAAGGATGGTGGATTTGAGCCGGCTCCAGTGCCCTTCAATATCTTCAAGATATTCCTGTTGGAGGCTTTCCCCAAGAAAACCCTGAAATCGCTGCTAGGTGGCAGTTTCCTCCAGGCTTTCAAGGTTCAGCCTTGGCCGGATCTGGTTTGTTTGAATCCTCCTCTTCCTCTTGAGTTTGACGGACATCATGGAGCCGATGAGGCGATGATCTGTCCAGCAGTCATCTGCATCGATCATGGCCCTTGTGATTTCACATCACGGCAGTCCCAGGCTCGTATAATGACATAGTCCATGAGATGCCACTGTTTGGAGCATGGGTGTCTCCAAGATGCCTTTAGTTTGTTTTTCTGGTGAAAGAGGTTGTTAGTGATGATGAGGTCGTGCTGAGCACATTTGCTGAGCTCCATTGGAGTTGATGTTTCTTTCTTATGGTACCCTTCCAGGGGTGTTGGTCCCGGCCGACCCTGGCGTTAAGTCTCCTAGGAGAATAATCTTATCCTCCCTGGGGATTTTAGATCTAAGAAATAAATTATTTATATCCATACCTTATAGGTCTTCCATAATTGAAATTGTTACTCTTTTGTTTATATCTGTTCATGTCCTTAATCCTTAATTTCTGCAAACTCTTCCAGCCTCTGAAATCATGGAAAGTTCTGAAATTCCCTAACCGTGGCATCTTGTGCATCACCATTCCTTTAATTAATTGATGTGCACATTCATGTCCCTGAAATTGCCTTTCTAAATTTCTTCCAGTTCTCTTATTGGACCATCCTTAAAGGGCCTGTCCCACTCATACTTCGCAGCATGGTCGCCTCAAGGTCGTTGGAGGTCTTCGTAACTCTCCTTCATGTTCGAGAGTGGTCTCAGCGTACTCAAGGCCTTAGCTAGGTCGCTGCGTTTTTTTCAATATGTTAAAAAATGTTCGCGAGTACAAAAAGGTTGCCATGGAAAAAATCGATACTTTTTTTAACTCGTAGGTTTAGTCGTAGTAGGTCATAGTAGGTCGGCATGTTAGTTATAGGTAATCGAGGGTAGTCAAAGGTAGTTGTAGATAGTCTTCATCATAGTCGAAGGGAGGTTGAAGGAGGTCGTCTTCACTCTCCACTATTCGGTGTCCAAATTTCCCGAAGTTAGTCGTAGCAAGTCGTAGATAGTCGAAGCTGGTCTTCAACATAGTCAAAGGAGGTCTTCCACATAGTCGAAGGAGGTCATCAACACGTCATTTTTTCAAACTCTTCTAAACTCGCCAATTAGGTCGCCCAAGTGTGACAGGCCCTTAAAGCACTCGCCTTTTGTCAAGCTTTGGATAGCCCTTCCTAATGCTAGTTTTTACACCCTTTGTGCAAGCTGTTGTGAGATGCCATGGGACACTTCTCAATGTCATTGAGTTTATATAAATGTACTTGCTCCTGAAATTGATGCAATATTTCTTTCTTTGACTTAGAATCACTATTCGCCCTAGGACCCGAGGAACTGGGAGATTTATCAGACAAAGATAAGCCAGAATCTAAGGTCAGAATGTTTTTTTTTTTCTGATGTTAATGTCTTATCTCAACCTGTTTTTGTAAACAGATTTTGAAGAACATCAACTCTGCACAAAGTGCTAATTTTTAATCCTCGAAAGTGGTCCTCTTTAAAGGCTATATGTATGGCATTTGATGCTTTAGAATTTTTTTATTTTTCTTGTGATGTGATGTACATTGCGTTATTACCTCTGGCGCTGTAAGGCAGCAGCTTGACTGCTGCGCCACTGTGCCGCCCAAAAGATGAGACTTTCTATTCTAGGACATCTGAGATGTCCCCCTTTAGTAAACATTGTTTCCCTCCTTTTGACATAGTGATCCCTCATCAGCGTCTCCTCTGTGTCCCATAGTTATAGTCTTGCTCCCCCTTCCCCTGAAGGAACAAGGATGGAATTCCCCTGGTCCTCGCCTTTCACACCACCAGCCAAGGTATCATGCTCCAACATTTCCAGCACCTCCAACGTGATCAAATCACTAGTCACACCTTTCCATCTCCACCCCTTTCTGCTTTCTGCAAAGACCGCTCCCTCTGCAACTCCTTGCTTTGCTTATCCCTTCCCACCGAAACCATCCCTTGTCCAGATACTTTCCCTTGCAACCACAGGAGATATAACACCTATCAATATACCTCATCCCTCACCACTAATCATGGACCGCAGCAGGTGAGACTGAGGTTCACATGCATCTCCTCTAACTTTATCTACTGCATCCAGTGTTTCTGATGTAGCCTCTTGTACATCGGTGTGACCAGGCGTAGTCTCGGTGACTGCTGCGCTGAACACTTGCACTGGGTCCTCCATGGCCCACTGGATCTCCCATGGCTAAACATCTTAACTCCCTGTCCCATTCCAACATTGACATTTCTATCCTGGACCTCCTCCATTGCCAAAGTGAGGGCACTCGCAAACTTGAGGAATAGTAGCAATGTTACAAAATTTTGAGATTTTATAAATCAAGTCTGTAATTTATCCCATCAGATAAAGCATAAAAAGAAGTTTAATTTGACACCTAATTCACTTTCATATCTTCAGTATTAAAAAGTTATGGCCATTTTCATACTCAGAAATTAGCATCTTGTTTCCTATTGCTTTTCCATTGACTTAACACAAAAGCTGTGATCGAGGACAGTCAAATGGCCATAACTTTCTTAAAAATTAAGAGAACTGAAAGAAATGTTCAGTTATTATAGATTGAAGCATTCTGAAACAAATATGAAACAATCTTACTTAAATGACTTGAAATTAAAGCATATAATTAGTTAGTTACCTAATTGTAGCTAATTACAAAATTCAAATACTAGATCTAAACATCTATCAATTTCTTAAGAATAGATTAACATTTTTAAATAGCCTAAGTGTCCAAATAACATTCACACAAGAATTCACAATATAACATAATTTTTAAAAATTTTAAATCTCATTGTCATGGATTTATAAGCCAAATGGAAGGAATTTAATGTTTAATACCTGTAAATTAATGGTCATTTAAATCATCTTGCGAGTGGGTTTTTCTGGAACGCGATCTTTGGAACGTTGCGGTTTGCGGTGATTTAGACACCCATATCGGCATGAAAAATACTGCCGGTTCGTATGGGGACTAAATCACCGTTTCGCAACTTAAAAAGTGAATTAAAGGCATCTTAAGGACCAATTTTATACATAAAATAGACGGCTTTCGTTTACCTGTCCCCTACCTGAAATCAGTCCTTGTTGTTGGCGTTGACGGCTTTAGAAGCTGATTTTAAAATGACTCCAGCGCTGTACTAGTCGGACGATTTAAAAAAATATATAAATACACAGAACGGCCGTCGGAATGATTCTTCAGCAAAAGCTTGCACTCCAACCAAATATAATCCAGGACAAGATAAGAAAAAAATGCGTTTTAAACCCTGCCCCCCCCCCCCCCCCCCCCCCCCCCCCCCCCCCCCCCCCCCCCCCCCCCCCCCCCAGGCGCCAAAATCGTGCACACAGCCAGTGGCAGAATTGCAGCGCCGCTGAAGGTAAGTATTGTAACATACCTAGGAATAGCAGCTCATATTCTGCTTGGGTATGATCTTTGGTTCATAACGGTATGAACGGTAACGGTAATCTAACGGTATGAACATTGAATTCTCCAATTTTAGGTAACCTCTAACAACCCCCTAAGAGAGATGGTACAATAAACAAAGCTGAGAAACATGAAGGTTTACATGTTATAATGAATGGGAAGAGGTAATGTAAACTAGAGGACTAATTTAACAATGTGTACAAGAACATAAAAATCTGTTGTTGGAAGTTTGTTGAAAGCGGTAGGGCAGGTTGGTAAAGTGGTTACAATCATATGGAATCCTGGGATTTATAAGTAGGGGCATTGAGTTGAAAAGTAAAAATATTACGACAAACCTTTATTTAGTTTAAGAGATACAGTGCGGAAACAGGCCATTCAGCCCATCTATTCCGCACCGACCAGCAATCCCTGCACATTAACACTGTCCTACACCATCTAGGGACAATGTAAATTTATGGCAAGCCAATTAACCTACAAAACCTGCACGTCTTTGGAGTGTGAGAGGAAATCAGAGAACCCGGAGAAAATCCATGCAGGCCACGGGGAGAAGGTACAAACTATGTACAGACAAGCACCCGTAGTCAGGATCAAACCCTGGTCTCTGGCACTGTATCGCAGCAACTCTATGGCTGCGCTTCCGTGCCACCCATGGTTCAGTGTTAAAACACTGGTTCAGGAACAGCTAGAGCATTGTATCCTGTTCCAGGCATCATAGTTTAGGAAAGATGTCAAAGCTTCAGTAAGGGTGACAAGATACTTCGGAGGATGAGGGACTTAATTTATATGAAGAATCTGGAGAAGCTGGATTATTCTGGGTGGAAAAGAGGTGGGTTATGTGGGGATGTGGTAAAAATATCCATATAATTAAAAGTCTAAACTTGACTACTTCTTGTTTGCACTGTATATTGATTTTAGAAAAAACGCCACCACTTACGGATGTAATTTTTGGCCATCTTACTCAGTCTCCCTCCAGCTGTCAGGGCCAGAGGATTTTTCCCATCGATAAAAAATAAAAGACTTATTAATGTTTAAAAAATGTTGAGATTCTCTCTCCTGTCAATCACGCCATGAAGGCCATGCCTCTTCCGGTGGGAGGGGGGAGGGACTATAAAACCCGGAAGTGTGGACGTGCCTCAGTCCCTGCAAGATGGGGGAGGGAGAGGACAACTCTCAGTCTTAGCTGTGAATAACACCGAACACGTGTCTACTAAACTGAGTGTGGTTTTACTGACCTGTGAGTGTCCTTAATGTGGTTTGAAAATGAAAATGTGGTTTGAAAATGAAATTTGAAAATGTGGTTGGTTTGAAAATGAAAATGTTGTTGGTTTGAAAATGAAATTGTGGTTGGTTTGAAACTGTGGTTGGTTTGAAACTGGTTGGTTTGAAAATGAAATATGGTTTGAAAATGAAATATGGTTTGAAAATGAAATATGGTTTGAAATTGAAGTTTGAAAATGAAAATGTTCAAGTTCACGTTCAAGTGAGTTTATTGTCATGTGTCCCTGTATAGGACAATGAAATTCTTGCTTTGCTTCAGCACACAGAACATAGTAGGCATTTACTACAAAACAGATAAGTGTGTCCATATACCATAATATAAATATATACACACATGAATAAATAAACTGATAAAGTGTAAATAACAGAAAATGGGTTATTTGTCCGAGCCAGGTTTAATAGCCTGATGGCTGTGGGGAAGTAGCTATTCCTGAACCTGGTCGTTGCAGTCTTCAGGCTCCTGTACCTTCTACCTGAAGGTAGCAGGGAGATGAGTGTGTGGCCAGGATGGTGTGGGTCTTTGATGATACTGCCAGCCTTTTTGAGGCAGCGACTGCGATAAATCCCCTCGATGGAAGGAAGGTCAGAGCCGATGATGGACTGGGCAGTGTTTACTACTTTTTGTACTCTTTTCCTCTCCAAGGCGCTCAAATTGCCAAACCAAGCCACGATGCAACCGGTCAGCATGCTCTCTACTGTGCACCTGTAGAAGTTAGAGAGAGTCTTCCTTGACAAACCGACTCTCCGTAATCTTCTCAGGAAGTAGAGGCGCTGATCAGCTTTCTTGATAATTGCATTAGTGTTCTCGGACCAGGAAAGATCTTCAGAGATATGCACGCCCAGGAATTTGAAACTCTTGACTCTTTCACCCATTGACCCGTTGATATAAATAGGGCTGTGGGTCCCCCTCCTACTCCTTCCAAAGTCCACAATCAGTTCCTTGGTTTTGCTGGTGTTGAGGGCCAGGTTATTGCGCTGGCACAATATGGACAGTTGCTCGATCTCTCTTCTATACTCTGACTCATCCCCATCAGTGATACGCCCCACAACAGTGGTGTCGTCAGCGAACTTGATGATGGAGTTCGCACTGTGACTGGCTACGCAGTCATGAGTATAGAGTGAGTACAGCAGGGGGCTGAGCACGCAGCCTTGAGGTGCTCCCATGCTGATTGTTATCGAGGCTGACACATTTCCACCAATACGAACAGACTGTGGTCTGTGAATGAGGAAGTCGAGGATCCAATTGCCGAGGGATGCGCAGAGACCCAGTTCTGCGAGTGTGGTTTAAAAATGAAGTTTGAAAATGAAAATGTGGTTGGTTTGAAAATGTAGTTTGAAAATCTATATAATTAAAAGTCTAATCTTGACCACTTCCTGTTTGCTCTGTATATTGATTAAAAAAAACGCTACCACGTACGGTTGTGTTTTTTGGCGATCTTACTCGGAGCCCCCTTCGCTGATCAGGTGCCGAGGATTTTTCCCATCGATGAAAAATAAATAGTTATTAGTGTTTTTAAAATGTTGAGATTCTCTCTCCTGTCAATCACGCCATGAAGGGCACGCCACTTCCGATGGGAGGTGGGAGGGACTATAAAACCCAGAAGTGTGGGCGTGGCACAGTCTGCAAGATGGGGGAGAGAGAGGTCACGACTCTCTTTGGTGGCCTTGCTCCCTGCTTGAAATGGTATGAAACTGCACTTGAATTTAGTGGCCTTGCACCCTGCTTGAAATGGAATTTCAAGGAATAGCCGTGAGTCAACTGCCAGCCCACCAGTCTAGAGTGAGTGAGCTGACAGCACACCAGGCTTGAGAGACTGAGCTGCCAGCCGAAGAATCCATTCGGCCCACAATGTCCATACTAGCCCTCTGGAAACCAGTCCCTTCAGCCCACAACACCCATACTAGCGCTCCAGAAAGTCCACACCCCCCCCCCCGCCCCCACTGGCCACCAATATTGTAATTGGCGGAGAGGTGGATATTGTGTTGGGGGACCAGCCCTCCCATATGAACATGGCACCCAACGGGTCCCACTTAGTCTAGTATAAAATTATGAAAGTTATAAATGGCAAACGTAGAAAGATTATAGTGGGTAAAAATCTAATGGGTATCAAGAAAATGCGATTAGCAAAACAAAAAACCAAGAATGACATGAGGAGAAACTATTACGTTGCTAGTATTTTGGGTCTGGAGTGCCCTGCAGTAGTAGTGGCAACGGATTATTTTGTAACGTTCGAAAGAACAACTGGATATATATATTTCAAAGGAGAAGCACTTGCAGCCGTTTGGGAAAAGGTTGGGAGGGTGGGACCACCTGATGTGCTTCTACATAGAACTGATCAGGGCTCTCGCTTAACTTTTTTTTCTCTGTTTCCAGCCAGGCATCCTAGGCAGCTTTTTAGGTTGCCAAATGACTGTTTGGGTGGTCATTTAAGACGGCTTGCATGACACATGCGTTAATGTGCTCGGACAAAGTGCGTAGTTACCAGTCGGAATTATGCTCAATGAAGCTTTCACATATTATTTCTGCTTCAAATAAAGTCGCAAACTAAACATATTCACCAATCAAGACATGATGTATACCACAATGACATGCAGCAAAACTATAATACAGTATATACAGTATCTCAACGCTTTTTACACGTTGCAATGAATGCAATTTCTATTATTTCTTTCCACTTCCTAACAAAAATGTGGTTGGATTATTCAGCATAGGTCTCACCGAGGTTGATCATAACGTAGGCTTGGCGATCGCTTTGCACAACACCTCCACTCAGTTCGTAATAACCAACCTGACCTCCCAGTGGCTCCGCACTTCATCTCCTCCTCCCATTCCGAATCCGACCTTTCTGTCCTGGGCCTCCTCCATGCAAATTGGAGGAACAGCACCTCGTATTTTCTTGGGTAGTTTACACCCCAGTGGTGTGAACATTGGCTTCTCCAATTTCAGGTAGTCCTTGCTTTCTCCCTCCTTCCTCTCCCACAGCCTACTGTCTCCGCCTCTTCCTTTTTCCAGCCCCCCCCCCCCCCCGACATCAGTCTGAAGAAGGGTCTCGACCCGAAACGTCGCCTATTCCTTTGCTCCATAGATGCTGACTCACCCGCTGATTTTCTCCAGCTTTTTTGTCTACCAATGGGATCCCACCACTGGCCACATCTTCCCATCTCCTCCCTTGTCGGCTTTCCGCAGAGACCGCTCCCTCCGTAACTCCCTGGTCAATTCGTTCCTTCCCACCCAAACCACCCCCTCTCCTGGCACTTTCCCTTGCAACCGCAGCAAATGCTACACTTGTCGCATTACCTCCCCCCTTGACTCCATTCAAGGACCCAAGCAGTCTTTCCAGGTATAGCAGAGGTTCACCTGCACCTCCTCCAAACTCATCTATTGCATTCGCTGCTCTAGGTGTCAGCTGCTCTACATCGGTGAGACCAAGCATAGGCTTGGCGATCGCTTCTCTTAACACCTCCGCTTGGTTCGCAATAACCAACATGATCTCCCGGTGGCTCAGCACTTCAACTCCCCCTCCTTTCCGAATCTGACCGTTCCGTCCTGGGCCCCCTTCATGGCCAGAGTGAGGCCCACCGTAAATTGGAGGAGCAGCAGCTCATTTTTCGCTTGGGCAGTTTACACCCCAGCGGTAGGAACATTGACTTCTCCAATTTCAGGTTGTCCCCGCTTTCTATTTCCCAGGTCTCCCTCAGCCCACTGTCTTCGCCTCTTCCTTTCTTCTTCCCACCTCCCCCACCCACTCCCCCCTCCCCAACCACCCTCACATCAGTCTGAAGAAGGGTCTTGACCCGAAACATCGCCTATTTCCTTCGTTCCATAGATGCTGCCTCACCCACTGAGTTTCTCCAGCATTTTTGTCTACCCATTCACACAAATTCTGTTATCCCACTTTCCTCACCCACTCCTTCCACATTAGGGGCAATTTTACAGGGGCAAGTTAACCTACAAAGCCAATGCGTCTTTGGGATGTTGGAGGAAACCCACGTGCTTGCAGGGAGAATGTGCAAATTCAACACAGTCAGTGCCCGAGGACAGGATCGAACACAGATCTCTGGCATGTGAGGCAGCAAGTCTACCAGCTGTGCGTGCCTCTATATTTTGTTTTCCAACACACAAAAAATTATAAGTTCATAACTTTGGTTACTAAAAAGAAAAGAAACTCCATTTTCAGTCTTAAATCTATAAGTAACGCTATGTCCTCCTTTACAGCTACTATATGTTTTAATTCAGTTCAAGACTATGGGGCAGTACATTGGCCATAAAGTTGCTGCCTAAAAGTGCCAGAGACCCGGAATTGATCCTGAATATGGGTGCTGTCTGTATGTAGTTTGCTCCTGTTCCCTTTGATCGTGTGGGTTTTCTCCGGGTGCTCTTTTTTCCTTCCACACTCCAAAGGTGTGCAGGAACCTTTTTCAGACGCAACCCAAAATGTAATATTTCCTTTTGTCCAGAGATTCTGCCTGACCTGGTGAGTTACTCCAGCTTTTTGTGTCTATCTTCAGTTTAAACCAGCATCTGCAGTTTCTTCCTACACACATGATACTATACGATAGAACTTTATTAATCCCAGGAGGGAAATTGTGTGTGTATGTGTGTGTGTGTTGGTATTTATCTCTCGCGCACACTCACACTCACACTCACACTCTCACACTTACTTATACTAGACCAAGTGCAGACCCGTTGGGTCTGCTCCCCCAATGCAGCCGTTCCCTACCCGTAGCCCCCATGGGAGACCTGGTCCTCCAACTGAAGATTCGTGCACTCAGCAGTGCGGCTGTTTTTAAATGGCGTCTTTGAGGAGAGAGGCGGGCGCCAGCAGCCGTTATGGTTGCTGGCCAGCAAGAGGCGACAAAATAAGTGTGGGGGGGAGAAGGATTTTATTAAAAATGTGTACATAAACACGACAAAATTTAATCAGGAGTGGATACTTGGAATGAAAAGTGAAATCTCTACCGAAATTGAAAAAATCTGGGCGTTTGTGAGTCTGGTGTTGGCGTAGCAACGAATCAAAGGCTGGCACCCACAGGTTGGCAACCACAAGTCAGGCAGAAACACAGTCAGCCAGCAGCCACAGAGTTTTAATATTATATAGATATTCGTATATAAATATACACCGTTTTGTTTTCTCATTTATAACATTGTTTACAGAGTACTATGTTTACATATTCTGTTGTGCTGCTGCAAGTAATTTCATTGTTCTGGGACGTGAGAGAATAAAACTCCTGACTTGCGTCGCTAATGTGTGGGATAGAACTAGTGTACGGGTGATCGGTGGTCGGCGTGTACTTGGCTTCTCTTCATTTCCTTGATTTACATCGGGCCCATGTTAAAAAATGTTAGATTTTCAAGATTTGACAAAAATATAATGTTTAAAGACACCAATTGATTCACTTTCTCAGGTGCGGGTCATCCCATTGGAGCTACAAAGACTCTTTGCCCAATTATTGCTTGCAGACCAGTTGGCAGCATCCACATCTGATCTAACTGATAGTTTTGGGTGGACAAGTAATGAGGTAAGTTGTTTGCAACTGATTTTCTCTTTCTTTTACAGAGTTTGGATAAGTAAAGTTAGTTGTAGCTGCTTGAATGGAGAAAAACATGCATGATTTATATTGCATTGCTTCCCTTTTCTTCCCAAAAAAATGATGAGGTTTGGGTCAATTGTAAATTTGAAAACAGAAGACAGAATTTTAAAGTAAGGCTATTTTGATTGCAGAACCAAAGCAGATTAATTAACAGTATAATGTTAAATGGGTTCTTTCTGCATAGTATATATCTCAGAGCAATTTTGAGAGTGGAAATTGATGATTGCCTTTTGTCTGGAATGGATGGATGTAGTTAAAGAGATTAGATTAAAGAAAGACTTAATGTGCTAGTGTAACTCAGAGGGTCAGGCTGCGTTTCTGGAGAACCTGGATGGGTGACGTTGCGGGTTGAGAACCTTCTTCAGACTAATTGAGTAAGTGGGAGAAATCTGGAAGAGGTGGGGACAGGATAAAGCATAGCAAATGATACGTGAGGTTTTTTTTTAATGGCAGATGGTTGGACAAAGGCTAGAGATGAAAAAACAAAAACCGAGATAAAGAGATAAGGATAGAAGATAGACACAATGCTGGAGTAACTCAGCGGGTCAGGCAGCATCTATGGAGAAAAAGAATAGGTGACGTTTTGAGTAGAGTCTCTTCTTAGAAGCGTGAAATGTGAGGCCAGAGGAAGGAATAAAGGTGGAAGGGGATGGGTGGAAGTGGGAGGGGAAAAGGAAAGGGAGGAATAGCTGTAGGTTGTAGGGAGTGGTTGTTGGTTTGTTGTCTAAAATTAGAGACATAATGGTCATAATGTTAGGTTGTAAGGTACCCAAGCGGAATATAAGGTGCTGTTCTTCCAGTTTGCATGTGGCCTCTCTTTGGCACTGGAGGAAATCCAGGACAGAAAGGTCAGTATGGGAATGAGAAGGGGAGTTAGAATGGTTAGAAACTGGAAGATCCAGCAGGCCTTGGCGGACCGAATGCAAGTGTTCGGCGGAACGATCACTCAATTTACGCTCGGTCGAAGATTGGATAAACTGAGTTCTCCCAATGCAGGAGGTTGAGGATGACCTTGGAATGGAAGTTTATAAAATTGAGGGGCATGGATAGGATAGAATCTTTTTAACAGGACAAGGGAGTCCAGAACTAGAGGGCACAGGTTTAAGCTGAGAGGGAAACATTTTAAAGGAGTTTTGAGCGGTAACCTTTTCATACTGATGGTGATGAATATTTTGAATACATTTCCCAAGAAAGTGATGGTGGCAAACACAATTACAACTTTTAAAAAGCATTTTGACGTACTTGAATTGGAAGGAGGAAGAGGATTCACTGATAATGCAGGCAAATGGGATGTGTGGATGGGCATCTAGGTTGGCATAGACAAAGTGGTCAAAAGGTTCATTTTTCGTTGATTCTATCAGTATGAAGTTAGGAGATGACTAAGCATGACCGAAGATGCAGACTTTCCGGTTGCTTCGTTAGTCGGGTGAATTTCACGGAGAGTTCAAGAAAGCGGGGCTGATCTGGTAGAATGAAATGATGGGAGGATGCGTAGATGATTGGAAACAAAGGATACAGTTTGTAATAAAATAGTGTGGCCACAGAGTGATACTGTACATAAACTTAAACCTCATGAATGGGTACTGAAGTATGTAACATTGATGTGCTGCCATCCTTGAAAGCCCTTCAATGATCTGTTTCTGGAGGAGGATTGATTTGAATGTGCAATTAAATGTTTAAATTATTTTACAGGAAACCAGTCAGCATGATGTGCAAGAATTAAATCGAATTCTGTTCAGTGCACTGGAAAGCTCTTTAGTTGGAACCTCTGGCCATAACCTCATTAATAGACTGTACCGTGGAATAGTTGTTAACAAGATATTATGTGAGGAATGTGACAACATTAGTGAAAGACAGGTGAGAAATGGTTATTTATCACAAATGGTAGCATCACACTTGGAGTTGATTTCTATGAAGCAATACCAATCAGCAGTTCAGATAACTAATATATATTAAAATGGAAACCCTGTCAGGAAACCAGATACCTTCTATGATAAAAATAAAACAGGGAAACGAGTTGAGCCCCATATGAATAAAACTAAAATTGGAACGGTTTAGTGGTGTTTTGATTACTAAGAAATGGAAGATGCAGGAAGAAAGACTGCATTACTGTAGCATCATGGAATGAAAGAATAGAGAAGGAAACTAAATGATCTGTTTATTTCAGCATGATAGATTTGATTTGTTGCTTACCCTGCAATGCTCTTTCCTTATAGGCTTAGTATTTTTCAACTAGAAAAAATGTATCCTGATTATTCCATTGCCAATGTCAATGGTTTTAATTACTTCTGCTACTGTGTTCATCTGAGAAATATGAGGTCTCTCTAACTGAAAGCATGTCTAACTGAGCCTGTCGAACTAAGCCTGAGAAATATGAGACCTATCTAACTCGAGCTTGCCTAACCTCATCACGCTATAACTTTATTCAGTCTCTTGCATGCTCTTTCACGCATTGATGCCCGGAATTTAACGCAATGGGTGAGGTTTATCCGCCAACTGTCCTCAGTGACTGGCTGTGGTTGGCCCTTCTCCTTCTGTTACAGAAGGCTTGTCTTGCTGTCCTAAATGATGGCAGGGCACCAGCAGTACACTGAAGGCATCCACCCCTGAAACACTTGAGAAGTTTTGACATCCACTGTCTTTGCAGGTTTCAAAGGTATAAGAGTTTTTTTTAATCTCTGAAATTATTTTACATGCAAAGACATATAAAAATAATTTAAAACAAATCATTTAAAAAAAAATTAGAGGTTATTAAACATTTTTAAAAAAGCTACTCCACTCCTCAGAAAATACTAAACTAAATTGAAGCTACTTTTTTAAAAAAAATTATCTTTGCCTTTTTTTTAAAAACTAGAGTCCAACAAACCCCAGTGAAATCAGTGAGGTTACAAATCCTACACTGAGACTAACTTTTCTCTTCCACTATAAATGCTGGAGAATATGAGAAAGATTGAGATTTGCTGCTGGGATGACCATTGTAGAATTAATTTTTGTTCAGTCCACTTCATGTAATGTGCAGTTAATTTCATTAACCAGCAAAATCTAATGGCCATGTTTTACAAACCGTTCGTCACTGCTTTACTCTGTTCTCAAAGTGCAACTTTTAATACGAGATTAAGTTCACTTTCATTCTGCACCCTTTAAAATCAAGTTAAGTTCTCCACCTTAAAGTTATTCTTGGCCATGTTATTTTGCTGATAGTGCAACTTTTAAACTTATTAAATCTCCATTAAATGTTATTAAACCTCCATTTAATGTTTAAGCAAATCTGAAAACAGTCATTTATGAGTAACAAGGGGATTAATTTTGTTGTTGACCTGTTTCTGTGAGCACATGTTAATGTGACTGAAAGTCAGCCCTACACTGATTCTTGAGTTGTAAATGTCAGTGTTGTACTGGAAAACAAAATTGCAGGAACTGCCAAACCAGATTTTTTTTCTGCCTAAGTCGTAATATGTTTCAGTCTTAAAGAAAGAGCCATTTAATATTTCCTACTATTAGAAGCACAGAAGTTAGCTAGCTTCTATCATTACAAAAATATCTTGCAATCTTCAGAGATAATGTTTCCAAGAAGGACCGTTTATTAACCTGGCAGGATGTTAGCGCCCTGTTCTAGACAGAGCATTTATAGTCTTACTCTAGCAAGCCCAATCTTGCTCCTACTCTTATTTAAGAGTAGGAGCAAGAGTGGGCTTGCTAGAGTAAGAGTTCATGCTTTTGCACCCACAAGGCATGCTGCATTTTTTTCCCAATGTTCTTCTTTACCTGTTTTTTTTAGTTCTCTGTGTTTTCTGTTTTTAAATGTTTTTCTTACCTAATGGAATTATTTTTTTCTAATGGAAATTATTGGTAGGAGGACTTTTTGGACCTGACTGCGGCTGTGAAGGATGTCAGTGGACTAGAAGAAGCCCTGTATGACCTCTATGTTGAAGAAGAACATTTTGATAATGATAATCTCTATCAGTGTGGAAGGTGTGAGAAATTGGTTAAAGCAATTAAGGTAAGCTTGCATGGAATCAAGGTGCCATAGAATTAGCCCATTTGAGTCTCTATACCTTGTCAATGAATCCTTTTAATGACATTCTCCTGCTCTTTCTCCCAGCACTGGGCATATCCTGTGCCAGAGTATGGAAAGTTTTATTTTGAGGAAAGACTGCACACTGCTCCCAAAAGATGGTATAAATACATAAGGGCGAAAAGGGTAACTAGACAGAGAGTGGGACCTCTCAAGAATCAAAGCAGTCACCTCTGTGTGGAGCCACAGGAGATGGGCAAGGTCCTCAATGAGTATTTCTCCTCTGTATTTTACCGAGCAGAAAGACAGTAGGACGGAGGAACTTGGGGCAGTCAATGGAAGTGTCTTGAGAGCAGTCAGTGTTGCCTTCGAAGAAGTACTGAAGGTACTATCGTGTATGAAGGTAGACAAATCTCTAGGGCCTGATCAGATATATCCGAGGACATTGCGGGAAACTGGAGAGGAAATTGCGGGAGCCTTGGTTGAAATTTACAAGTCGTCCTTAAATACTGGAGAGGTGCCGGAAGACTGGAGGGTGACAAATGCGCCTATTTTCAAGAAGGGCTGAAGGGAAAATGCTGGGAACTATAGGTCGGTGAGCTTAACATCTGTAGTT
This sequence comes from Leucoraja erinaceus, assembly GCF_028641065.1. Lineage (NCBI taxonomy): Eukaryota > Metazoa > Chordata > Chondrichthyes > Rajiformes > Rajidae > Leucoraja > Leucoraja erinaceus. The sequence continues at coordinate 42,131,669 of NC_073383.1, forward strand.
GAAAAGTTACTGGAGAGTATTCTGAGGGATAGGTTATACAGGCATTTGGATGGGCAAGGGCTGATTAGGGATAGTCAGTATGGTTTTGTACGTGGGAGGTCGTGTCTCACAAACCTGATGATTTTTTTTGAAGACGTGACCAAAAAGGTCGATACGGGCAGAGCTGTAGATGTTGTTTACATGGATTTTAGTAAGGCATTTGACAAGGTTCAGCATGGTAGGCTGCTTTGGAAGGTTAGATGGCATGTGATCCAACGGGAGATAGTTGAATGGATAGCAAATTGGCTCCATGTAAGGAAGCAGAGGGTAATGGTGGAAGGTTGCTTCTCGGACTGGAGGCCTGTGACTAGTGGTGTGCTTCAGGGTTTGGTGCTGGGCCTGTTACTGTTTGTCATCAACATCAATGATTTGGATGAGAACATACAGGGCAAAATTAGCAAGTGTGCTGATGATACAAAAATGAGTGATTTTACCGATAGTGAAGAATGGTTGAGAAAGATTGCAGCATGATTTGGATCGATTGGCCAGGTGGACAGAGGAATGGTTGATGGAATTTAATACAAAGAAGTGTGAGGTGTTGCATTTTGGGACGTCGAACAAGGGCAGGACCTACACAGTATATGGTGGGCCTCTGGATAATGTTGTATAGCAGAGATCTAGGAGTACAGGTTCATGGTTCCTTGAAGGTCAAGTTGCAGGTAAATAAGGTTTACTTTGCCCTTCATCAGAGTATTGAGTATAGAAGTTGGGAGGTCATGTTGCAGTTGTATAAGACATTAGTGGGACCGCATTTAGAATATTGTGTTCAGTTCTGGCCACCATGTTATAGGGAAGATATTGTCAAGCTTGAAAGGGTTCAGAAAAGATTTACGAGGATGTTGCCAGGACTAGGGGTGTGAGCTATAGGGAGAGGTTGACTAGGCTGGGCTTCTATTCCATGGATTGCGGGAGGATGAGGGGGGGATCTTATGGAGATGTACCAAATCATGAGAGGAATAGATCGGGTAGATGCAGAGTAGGGGAATCGAGGATCATAGGTCAAGGTGAAGGGGAAAAGATCTAATAGGAATCCGAGGAGCCACTTTTTCACACAAAGGGTGGTGGGTGTATGGAACAAGCTGCCAGAAGAGGTAGTTGAGGCTGGGACTATCCCATTGTTTAAGAAACAGTTAAACAGGTACATGGAAAGGACTGGTTTGGAGGGATGTGGACCAAGTGCAGGCAAATGGGACTCGTGGAGCTGGGACATTGTTGGCCGGTTGGCAAGTTGGGCCGTAGGGCCTGTTTCCACACTGTATCATTCTATGACTATGACATAAATAGAAATAATACACTCATGTAAATAGATGTTATACTTGTGAAAAAGAATTCTTGAACACTCATCAATTCCAAATCCATTTCCTAAGTATCTCAAGATGATGATTTTGCCTTTTTTAAATCTCCTAATTATCAAGGAATAACTGATTCTATAGTAGAAAATTAATTTATTTTATTTGTGAATTTCAGGCTTTAAAATATTGTTTGCAAATGGATTCTCAGCTAGTAAAGATGAGTAAAGAATAAATCATTGAGATTGAAAATTAACTGGTGGATGAGCATTACTCGTCAGGAAATTAGGAATTACCATATGAAATTTAGGATTGAAAGTACTGTCATGGTGCAAAATATTATTTTGTGGTTCATTGAATTAAAGTTAGTTATTTGTCATAGTTGCACTTGAATATCAAGGGAAAACACCCATTTCATCCAGTTTTTTTTGCTTAACTTGACAAGAATGGAAAGGAAGCTCTGCATCTCGTAAATAGCTATCATAAATTGTCGTTAAGGATAACATTGCATTACTGGAGTGAAACTGCATATTAATCCATTTGATTACTGATACTTTTATTTCAACTTGCACACTTGTTATCTATTAAAATGCTTTTATTTCATTTAGAGAATAGGGTAACCCATGGTTTGTTAATCATCAAGAATTCCTTGGATCTGACAATAACACCTAGAAAGGGACTGTACGATAGATATCAGTTCATCCTTGTGGATGTTCAAGGGAACATCAAGCCTTATCTATTTGTTGCTGACTGCAAAACATATGTCTTTCATTTGATTAAAATTAGTCTTAGTTGGAATCGGTGCACACAAAAACGGATTGAGGAGTAGGCTATAAACTGGAATTTCTGTGATTGCAAACTTGTGACCAGTAATATACCATAGGGATCCTTCTGCAATTGTACAGAGCCCCAGTGAGATCACACCTGGAGTATTGTGTGCAGTTTTGGTCCCCTAATTTGAAGAAGGACATTCTTGCTATTGAGGGAGTGCAGCGTAGGTTTACAAGGTTAATTGGATGGCGGGACTGTCATATGCTGAGAGAATGGAGCAGCTGGGCTTGTACACTCTGGAGTTTAGAAGGATGAGAGGGTATCTCATTGAAACATATAAGGTTGTTAAGGGCTTGGACGCGCTAGAAGCAGGAAACATGTTCCCGATGTTGGGCGAGTCCAGAACCAGGGGCCACAGTTTAAGAATAAGGAGTAAGCCATATAGAACGGAGACGAGGAAACACTTTTTCTCACAGAGATGTGGTGAGTCTGTGGAATTCTCTGCCTCAGAGGGCAGTGGAGGCAGGTTCTCTGGATGCTTTCAAGACAGAGCTAGATAGGGCTCTTAAAAATAGCGGTCAGGGGATATGGGGAGAAGGCAGGAACGGGGTACTGATTGGGGATGATCAGCCATGATCACATTGAATGGCGGTGCTGGCTCGAAGGGCCAAATGGCCTACTCCTGCACCTATTGTCTATTGTCTATCTGAGCTGGGACCCTTAGTGTTTGTCATACACATTCATGATTTGGATAGGAATGCAGGAAATATGATTACATTTTCAGATGGCACAAGAATTGGTAATGGTGTTGATAGTGAGGAGAATAGTCTTGGGTTACAGCATGATGTTGTTCAGTACATGGGATGAGCAGATGGAATTTAAGTGTGGAAATGTGAGATGATAAATTTTGTGAGGTTTGATAATATGGATTGATAGCATGGATGGGACAGGTTTGGAGGGATATGGGCTGGCAGGTGGGACTAGTGTAGTTGGGACATGTTGGCCGGTGTGGGCAAGTTGGGCCGAAGGGCCTGTTTCCACGCTGTATCACTCTATGAGTCTATGATAAGGGCATGAGATAGAAAAAGAAGAGGGGTCTAAAGAGTATAGAACAGAGGGATCTTAGTAAATAAGATCAAGAATCCCTGAAGGTGACCGTGCAGGTAGGTAATAGAGGTTTGTTTAGAGATGTAGTGTGGAAACAGGCCCTTCAGCCTACTGAGTCCAGGCCGGCCATCGATCATTGTTCACACTAGTTCAATGTTATCCCACATTTGCATCCTATGCACTAGGGGCAAATTACAGAAGCCAATTAACTTACAAACCTGCATGTCTTTGGGATGTGGGAGGAAACCAGAGAAAACCCACGCAATCACAGGGAGAATGTGCAAATTCCATACAGACAGCACCCAACGTCAGGATGGAACCTTGGTCACTGGCACTACTGCTGTGTCACTGTGCTGCCCTGATGAAGAAAAGGCACACAATACTTCCTTTCGTTGCCCAGAGTATAAAATATTAGAGCTGGGCGATTATAGTGCAACATCATAACACATTGGTCAGATCACAGCTGAACTACTGTTCAGGCAAAGTCCAATGAACCCCCGCATATTAATACTATCCTACACACACCAAGGACATTTCTTACATTTACCAAGCCAATTTACCTACTTACCTGTACGTCTTTAGAGTGTGGGAGGAAACCGAAGATCTTGGAGAAAACCCACGCAGTCACAGGGAGAACGTACAAACTCCATACAGACAGCACCCGTAGTCAGGATCGAACCCGGGTCTCTGACGCTGCAAGCGCTGCATATAAGGCAACAACTGTACCGCTGCGCCAATGTGCCGCCCACCTGTGGTTGCATTGAAGAGGTGCTGAAGAGATTTTCCAGGATGCCGTCTGGGATGGAGAGTTTCAATGATGAAAACTGGATATGTTGGGTTTGTTTCCCTGGAGTGAGGAGGCTAAATAGGGATCTGACAAAGTTATGAAAGGATTAATGAGATTATCCTACGTAGATAGTAGGAAACATTTCTAAAGCTATATAGTATGTGTGAGATGCGGAGACATTTATTTAAAAGTAAATAGGCAAGCACTTCGAAGGCTAAGTGATAAGTGGGATTATTATAAATAGGTGCTTGATGGTTTATATGACGCAGTGAGCTGTAGGGGCTGTATCTGGTTAGTATGACGCTAATATTAGTCACCGAAAAGGAGAAATCGTCACACAGTACAGATACAGCCCCTTATCTGTATTGTGTGAATCTGTTTCTTCTATTCAGTGATTAATCATAACATTCAATAAAGAACTTTATTCAAAAAACAGATTTTTAGTATACTTAAAAGTCTCACTGTTTGGCATAAATTGGAGATTGCAACTAATCAATCAGACCAGATATATACCATACATAGAAACACATTAGTTCAAACTGAAGTATAATAGATATAAAGCAAAAGAAAAGATACAAAGTACATAATATAATTCTCAGCATTGTAGTGCATCAGGTTGTTAGGCAAAGTCCAATGTCCTCTATGGGGATAAAGGTGAGTCAAGCAGTACAGCTGATCTTTCTATCATTCAAACGCTTTATAGCAGAGAGGAGGAAGTTGCTCTGGAGTCTGGTAATATGGATGCTTATGTTGGCTGCTTTTCCGAGGCAGTGCGAGTCTTGATGGTGTCAATGGTGGGAAGTGGTCTGTGTTTTGGATTCGATGTGTCGAAAACTCTGCAGAGCTAATCCCAAACCAACCTGTGATTAAATCCGACAGTATGCTTTCCACAGATCGACAGACACAAAATGCTGGAGTAATTCAGCGTTCAGGCACTATCTCTGGAGAAAATGAATAGGTGACATTTCGGGTCAGAGGTCTTCTGGGTTCAATATCGTTAAAATAAGCAAATACATGTGAGGCAGAGGAATTCTATGACTTTAATTTGAATTCTCTTCAAGTAACCCAGAATCTATGCAATGAGCAGCTAGAAACATCACCTAATCTTTTTCTCTAGAGATGCTGCCTGACCCGCTGAGTTCCTCCAGCATTTTGGGTCTATCTTTGGTATAAACCAGCATCTGCAGTTCCATCCTATACAGTATTCCTCTGTGGTGCATCTGTAGAAATCTGTAAAGGTCACTGGAGACATGACGAATTTCCTCTGTTTCCTCATTAAGTAGAGGTGTTGGTGTGCGTGTCTCCACAACAGGTCGTTGGTAATATCAATGCCAAGGCACTTGACTATTTCTATTTGGGCACCATTAATGCTGACTGGACATCTGCTCCATCCTGTTTCTTGTTGACATTGAGAGAGAGCTAATTGTCCTGCCAAAATGCCACTGTTCTCCATCTCCTTTCTGTACTAACCTTTGTATTTATACTTGGAGAAGCATTGCTGATATTTCAACCTTTGCTGCAGAATCATGGGATATAAAGCAGTGGATATAATTTGTATGAAGGAACTGCAGATGCCGGTTTAAACCAAAGATACCCAAAATGCTGGAGTCACTCAGTGGATCAGGCAGTATCTCTGGAGAGGAATGGGTGACGTTTTGGGTCAAGCCTCTTCGGTCTGAAGAAGGGTCTCGACCCAAAACGTCACCCATTCCTTCCCTCCAGGGATGCTGCCTGCCCTGCTGAGTTACTCCAGCATTTTGTGTGCATATTGGATATAATTGATAGTTTTACTCAAGTTTAACTAACCTGGCCCAAACTCTTTTCTTCAGTCAGCAAAAATACGGCACCTTCCCACGTTCCTGACCATTTCATTGCTACGTTTCAACTTTGATTTTGCCAAGTGCGAGCGGTACAAGGAGACGGGAGGGTACTCCTTTCCTGTCAGACTTGATATGCAGCCATTCTGTGAGCACGTAAGTCACAAATTCTTTACTTTCCAATTTCAAGATTTAACTCTTGTGAAATGACTTTTTTCTGCATTGATTATTTTGTTTAGTTTTATCCTATTTTTATAGTTGAATTGGTTTAACAAAAACATACATGTGAGGCAAAGGAATTTTAAGTTTTATCTGAATTCCTTACAGGTAACCTAGAATTTTGCAGTGTGCATCTATGGAAATTCCCCATGGTTTTTGCAAGTTTGATGGTTGTGAGAAAGTTTAAGAAGGAACTGCAGATGCTGGAAAATCGAAGGTAGACAAAATTGCTGGAGAAACTCAGCAGGTGAGGCAGCATCTGGAGCGAAGGAAATAGGCGAAATTTCGGGTCGAGACCCTTCTTCAGACTGAAGAAGGGTCTCGACCCAAAACACCGCCTATTTCCTTCGCTCCATAGATGCTGCCTCACTCGCTGTGAGAAATATAATAATCATTACAGTCGGTGCGTGGGCACGTGTCTGGATGAGGCAAGGAGAGGTATTAGAATGTGTCTTTGGAATGTTGATGCTTGGCTGCAATGCTTATATGAATTGTGATACGATTATCAGTATTTAGACAGTAGACAATAGGTGCAGGAGTACGCCATTTGGCCCTTCGAGCCAGCACCGCCATTCAATGTGATCATGACTGATCATCCCCAATCAGTACCCCATTCCTGCCTTCTCTCCATATCCTCTGACTCCGCTATTTTTAACAGCTTTATCCAGCTCTCTATTGAAAGTATCCAGAGAACTGGCCTCCACTGAGGCAGAGAATTCCCCAGACTCAAAACTTTCTGTGTGGAAAAAGTGATTCCTCATCTCCGTTCTAAATGGCTTACCCCTTATTCTTAAACAGTGGGCCCTGGTTCTGGACTCGCCCAACATCGGGAACATGTTTCCTGTCTCCAGCGTGTTCAAAACCTTAATAAACATATGTTTCAATAAGATCACCTTTCATCCTTCTAAGCTCCAGAGTATACAAGCCCAGCTGCTCCATTCTCTCAGCATATGACCGTCTCGCCATCCCGGGAATTAACCTTGTAAACCTACGCTGCACTCCCTGGCTTGAAGGGCCGAATGGCCTCCTTCTGCACCTATTTTCTATGTTTAATAACAATAATATCCTTCCTAAAATTAGGGGACCACAACTGCACACAATACTCCAGGGGTGGTCTCACTAGGGCCCTATACCCTTTGCTCCTATACCGAACTCCTCTTGTCATGAAGGTCAACGTGCCATTCGCTGTCTTCACTTTCTGCTGTACTTGCATGCTTACTTACATTGACTGATGAACAAGGGCCCCCAGATCCCGTTCTACTTCCTCTTTTCCCAACGTGACACCATTTAGATAATAATCTGCCTCCCTGTTTTTGCTACCTAAGTGGATAACCTCACATTTATCCACATTAAACTGCATCTGCCATGCATCTGCCCATTCAGCCAACCTGTCCAAGTCACTCTACATTCTCATAGCATCCTCCTCACAGTTCACACTGTCACCCAGCTTTGTGTCATCTACAAATTTGCTAATGTTTTTTTGAATCCCTTCATATAAATCATTGATGTATATTGTAAATAGCCGCGGTCCCAGCACAGAGGCTTGCGGTACCCCACTAGTCACTGCCTGCCATTGTGAAAGGGACCCGTTAATCCTTACTCTTTTTTTCCTGTCTGCCAACCAATTTTCTATCCATGTCAGCACTCTACCCCCAATACCATCCCCTAATTTTGCCCACTAATCTCCAATGTGGGATCTTATCAAATGCTTTCTGAAAATCTAGGTACACTACATCCACTGGCTCTTCCTTGTCCATTTTCCTAGTTACATCCTCAAAAAATTCCAGATGATTAGTCAAGCATGATTTCTCCTTCGTAAATCCATGCTGTCTAACCGATCCTGTTACTGCTATCCAAATTGCTATTTCATCTTTTATGATTGACTCCAGCATCTTCCCCACCACTGATGTCAGGCTAACATCTATAATTCCCTGTTTTCTCTCTCCTGCTTTTCCTAAAAAGTGGGATAACATTAGCTACCCTCCAATCCACAGGAACTGATCCTGAATCTATAGAACATTGGAAAATTATCACCAATGCGTCCATGATTTCTAGAGCCACTTCCTTAAGTACCCTGGGATGCAGACCTTCAGGCCCTGGGGATTTATCAGCCTTCAGTCCCATCAGTCTACCCAACACCATTTCCTGCCTAATGTGGATTTCCTTCAGTTCCTCCGTCACCCCAGGTCCTCTGGCGACTAGTACATCAGGAAGATTGTTTGTGTCCTCCTTTAACCTTTATAGTTTCTACTGAAGTTTTAGATGTGTATACATTTTGATAGAACTGTAAAAATCTTTCATTCATATCTTTAGGGAGTGTAAGCTGCTCACCTTTTTCTGATCTGATTTTTTTGAATGGTATGATCTCTTACCATTTTTCTCAACTGACGTGCCAGAGGTTTGTGCGGTTTGTCTCCGAATTCAAAGTTTGTCACTGAATTCAAAGTTTTTTTGCCTAGTATATTGAAATAACTTGATAACTCTTGCAGAGAGAATCTGATTTCTTAAATTTTAATAATGCTATCTTATTGTGTTTGTCAATAGAAGGATTGGCAGCATTTTCTAAATCAAGCTGTCTAATCTGTTCTTCTAATTCCAATTGTTCCATCCTGTTTTTTTAAATTTTGATACGCTTGGTATGAGATAATAGAACCTCTAATAAAGGCCTTAAAAGATTCCTATAATACAGAGGTCAAAATACTTGGTGTGTCATTTTATTGGTTTCTTCGTCCTCCAAAATATTCCAAATGGAATTTAAACTGAGGTGGTGAAGGGAGGGCTTAAACCAGAAAGGGTTATTCGAAAGAAAGAGCTACTTTAAATTTAGTTGCATCTGGTTGGGTAACTGTAGTTGGGTGGAGATTATTCCATGCTTTAATTTGTCTCATAAAATAATTCCATCTTCAAATATTCACAGCAAGCTGGATCAGTTAATATTTGAGGATTACATCTCCAGAACATTTTTTTTTATTGTGCATTCCTTCTAATTTTAAGGAGAATGTTAAGGGGCAATGATCTGAAATAATATAATTATGATATTTGGGATTTGTTATAAAAGGGATTCGTTTTGTGTCCACCGGAAAGTAATCAATACGTGTATACATTTTGTGCACGGCTGAATAAAAAGAATATTCTCTTCCGGATGGAATCGCAATCCTCCATACATCGGTTATATTTGTGTTTTTGATATGTGTTCAGGAGTTTGCTAGATTTTAATTTTGTATTACATCTCCTTTGGTGTGAGGATTTATCCAGATATTGGTCCAGAACACATTTGAAGTCTCCTCCAATTATCAGATTTTGTTGGGTGAAGTCTGAGATTGTGTTATTTTATTAAAAAATTGTGGGTTGTCAAAATTGGGGGCGTAGGTATTCACCATGGTCAGTGGGGTTGAATATAACTCCCCAGATACTATAAGATCATGGGAGCCAATAAGATCATGGGAGACCCCTTCCACCCCTGCAACGGACTGTTCCAGCTGCTACAGTCAGGCAAACGCCTCTGTTGCCATGCTGTGAGAACGGAGAGGTTGAGAAGGAGTTTCTTCCCAGAGGCCATTAGGACTGTAAACTCCCATCTCACCAGGGACTAACTTTACTGTACCATTCTACTGTTTTTTTTTTTAAATTGCTGTTTTTTGTTGCTGTTTTTTCCTTTTTCCTTCCGCACACAATATTTAATATGTAAAAGAACATGTGATTCTGTTCCATTCTGTTTGTAGTTTGTTTGTTTTTTGCACAAAGTCCGCAAGCATTGCCACTTTTCATTTCACTGCACATCTCGTATGTGTATGTGACGAATAAACTTGACTTGACTTGATAATGTAGCTACCCTCCTTATCGGCTATCGTGGCTTTGTGTTTGAATGGTATGCCTTTACGAATTATGGTTGCAGTACCTCTAGCTTTAGAAAGAAAAGTAGAATGATATAGTTGGCCAATCCAGTTAGTCTTCAGCCTGTTATGAGCTCCATCCTTGAGATGCGTCTCCTGTAAAAAATATTATATCAGCATTAATTAATTTTAGATTGGGCTAAGACCTTACCCCTTTTAATTGGCTCATTAACGCCCCTGATGTTCCAAATACAAAAGGTAATTCCTCCAGTTTTCCTAAAAGGATCGTCTTGCATTAAAGCTTACATGGTTTCCCCTGTTTCAGATGGAGTAACACAATATTTAAAATAAAACTTTTGGTTGCTGGGTGGGCGAGCCCAATTCCAAAGCCCTGCAAGTATCTCCCAAGAAAAAGTGCCTTAAAAAGAATAGATAAAGAGTGTGACAGATAGGCTAAAAAAAATTTAAAAACGTAAAAAAATCACAGCATATAGAGATACTGTGCGTGTGACCCACCCACTGTTGGGATAATTCTTGTAAACTTCCGTAGATGTTAGTTTCAATTAGCTCCGCCCCTTGCAGAGTAATACTACAAAAAAGCAACATAGAGTATAGCAAAGAAAAAACAGGAAGATCAGTAAATAATTTCCTCTGGGAGAATTAGACATCTTTTTATACAATACATATTAAGTGAATATTTGATAATTAGATTAATATATAAAACTTATTAACTTGCTTAGTGAAATTGATATGTTAAATACATAGCCAATTTAAAATCGGTAGACTTAAAGGAATGTATTAGTACCTCCAGCAGTTCAGCAGAGAGCGAGATCTCTCTCTTCTCCCTTCTCAAACACCCATCAATCCCCGACCAACTTCCCCAATCATTCTAATATCATCTCTAACCTTCCGCACATCTTGCTACAACACCCAATGCCTGTCTACACTTGCTTGACCCCTCTTTCTCTATTGACCTCTGCCCGCTCCCTGGGCATCCCACTTTCTTGCTTCTCCCTCTCCGTCTCTCCCCCGTGCCCTCCCTCTCCTCCTTCATTTTTCACATACATTCCATTACTATCTCTAATCTTAGCCTAGGCTTAGCAACCTGTCGGCCATCTTATACGATCATTTTTAAACCCATTATAAACTTATAAGCCCTTTGGAAACCCTTACAACTTTTATATCCCTGTTATAAATGCATACAGAAGGAGTGATTTAAACACACAATATAACAAGCAGTAAATAAAACATAACCCTGCTAGTAATCTGGTAAAGTCAGCTCGATGCATTTTCATGACAAAGCTATGCAAAGCGTTACTTATCCTACTTGCCCTTTGCAAAGTCTTGCGCATACTTAAATGCTTGTTCTGGGTCGGTGAAGAAACGTTCGGACTCTCTGTATGTGACCCTTAGTTTGGCTGGATATATTAGTCCATATCTAAGATCTGGTATGTCTCTGAGGATGCAGTGGTAAATTCTACTATGGAAGAATCACTATACAGTTGGTATAGTGTATCTTTTGATGGTACTCCAGCATTGAAGGAGTTCTTAACATGATTTAGCTTGCAAATACTGACCTTTGCATGCAGAACAACCAGGATTTATGTACATCAGTACAAGAAAGTTTGGGGTTTGTGTCCCTGCATGAGTGAATGTGCAAGTTACAAGTTTCTGACCGCTGTTCGGGTATAGCAACAGAGCATGAAATTATCATGGCCACCCTGTACAATTTTAATTGCTTTTAATGTTTTTCATTTACTTTAAGTTAATTAACTGTTTTAATTCTTTCAAAAATGTTTTGCTACTAAAATAAGAAATATGACCTATTTTGACAAGGTTTTGGATTTGGTGCTTTCAGAATGTAACTTATTCTGCTTTCTTCTCTACCCCACCTAGCGTGACCATCCAGTGCTATCAATTAAATGGGAAGTAGAAAACATTCGAACATGTGCTAGAACTCAGAAATATAAACAGAAAATTCTAGAAACACTCAGCAGATCAGGCAGTATTTGTGGAAGGAGGAACAGTTTGGTTTTCAGGTCTCGATCATTCTTCAGAATTGCGATTGAGATAAAACTAGTTAATTTAGGTGGCAGTGAAAGTGGTAGACGGATGAATGGAAGAAGGGGAATATCTCATTCTAGTAGAGACGTCCAGTATGTAAACTAGACAGACATTTCAGTGTGTTGCCAAGGAGTGCAACTACATCTGGGATGCAAAAGAGATCTCTTTCATTTGAGATATTAGACTGAAGTTTCATCTGCTTGTTCAGAATCTGAAGAGGAACAGGTGATTCCTGTGTCCCACCAACTCACTAATGAATATCACCTTGAATTTCTTTTTTTGTTGTTTCATAGGATAACCTGCCAGGCACTGAATATGAACTTTTTTCTGTAATCATTCACAAAGGAGGTTGCTATGGAGGCCATTACCATGCTTATATCAAAGACATCGACCAACTAGGCAACTGGTTCTCTTCAGTAAGTTCTTTACAATTGAACACATCTCATTACAAATTAGGTACATGATGATTGTTTATTGAATGTCACCACCAAAATGCTGTGCCATTTTATCTGAGGAGATGGGGGCTTTTATTGTAATTAAGTTAAATTATTTATTTTGTGTCTATCTTTAATTATTTATAGAGTACTGTGCTTGCTATTTATCTCACTTTTTTTTACTCCGTTCCAGGGTTGTTATTGTGTTGTTGTGCATCTGTTTGACCTATACAGTTTGAAACCCCCATAATATTGCTATTCAGCCATGATATGATTTTTTAATGCTAGTTGTTTTAAACTTTTAAATAAGTTTATTCAGTGCTTGGAATACCCAGCAGAAATCAATGCTCTGGGAAAAAATCGGCGGCTGAGAGGCAATGTGATAGAGTATATAAAATTATAAAAGACATAGATAGGGCAGATTTTTTCCCAGGATAGAAATTCCAAATACTAGAAGTGAGAGGTGTAAGGCAAAAGAGGAAAGTATAAAGAAGATTAGTGTAGTTTATTATTGTCGCAAGTACTAAGTTACATTGAAAACCTTTTGTGTGCTATCCAGTCAAAGAAAAGACTATACATGATTGCAATAAGCCATCCACTGAAAAAGAATCAACATTTAGTGCAAAATAAAGGGTGATTAAAGATAGTTCAAAAGTCTCCAATGATTTAGATGGGAGGTCAGGAGCGCGATTTATGAGAATTATTAGATTTTTTTTTACACAGAGAAATGGTCGGAACCTGGAACATGCTGCCAGATGAGATGGTAGAACCAGATGTGGTAGCTCTGTTTTACGTTTTTTGATCGGCAAATAAACAGGCTATAGAAGGATACAGAACATGTGCCGGCAGATAGTATTAGTTTAATTTTCAACATGGTCGGCACAGGTACAGTGGGCTGTAGGTCTGTTTCTGTGCTGTACTGTCAAATATCACATTCATCACTCTTATTTGAACTGCATTAACATTTTTAATTACATTAACAAACAATGAATGGCAATTCTTACAACTTTTAAATTTGGACTCTTAGATTTGTTTTGACACAAGATTGAGCCATTTGTCATTTAAGAAAATTTCCAATTTCTCTATATTTGAGATCCAAAAAAGATGACCTTACAGTGGGGTTTATTGAAGTTCATTCAACATTATTTGATCAATACACTTTTTGTTTATGTCCTTTGTGATAAAGGGAACAGGAAGTTATAAATTACTATGCATCTAAAGCGCTATTTGTTCATCTGCAATGTTTGCAGTGGTGTATAGCAGAATCAGACAGCACCCTAGCTTATGCAAGGACCTTTCAGAAGCCTGACACCAGAGAGGAAGAAGCTTTTCCTCAGTCTGGTGGTATGTGCTTTCATGCTTCTGTACCTTCTGCATTTCCACAGTCTCCTAAGGAACTAGAGGTTTTGGCATGCCTTCTTGTCTGTTGCATCAATGTGGCTGGTCCCCAACAGATTGTTGGTTATATTAATGCCAAGGAACTTGAAGCTCTAGAATATTTCACTTTGGTCCCATTGATGCTGATTGGGGTACGTACTGCACCATGCCTCCTGTCGATAACTAACTCCTTCATTTTGCTGATATTGAGGGAGAAGTTAGTGTCCTGTCACCATGTCATTAAGTTCTCTATCTTCTTTCTGTACTCCATCTCTTCATCGTCCATGATCCTTTGTTGCAATTTACACATGATCTATATATTACCAATTTCTCTTTAATCAGTTCATACTTGTCCAAGTGCTGTCATTGGCTTTGATATACTTCATTACATTTATCAGCAACTGTTCTTAAGTTAACAAGTCTGTAGATACTTACTTTCTACTTAATTTTCCATTCCTCACATCAAATATAAATTGCCATTTTTACATCTGAAGACATTCTTCAATTGAAAGGGTTTTCAAAGATCCTGCAGATCACTCACTCATTTCTTCAATACATAACTTTCTTGTAGTTTATTTAAATTATATTCTGTGTATTGCACATCACTAATTTGTGGTATTTTTAGGATGAAGAGAAAGCAGTCATCAGTTCAACTAAAAATCCAACAAACGATGCTAGCCCGTTGGAACTGGGAGATCCTCTGGAAATTCTGAGAGCTATTCTAGTCCAGGTATTGTATTAGATCTGGAAAACTTTGCATATATGTCAGCCTATTGCAGCCTGCACATTTCAAATTACTGCATCTATTAACATAATGATTCAAAACAAGCCATGTGAAATTGTGTTTAAAAAAAAAAAAAGACATCAAATCTTTTTTGATAGTATTCCTGTGTTTTAGAAATCCTGGCACCACTCTGAAAATGTCTTAAGTAGAACAAGTAGATAACATGAACAATGCAGGTTTCTGGTAGGAGTGATATAATTTAGTTGAATGTTTGTCATCTTCCTATTTTTTAAATAATTTTACCAGTTAATTTTACTGATCTTGATTTTTAGAAAATGTACATTTTGCTTCAATTCATTCAAGTAATGCTTCAGATATGCCATCATATTTGAAAATGAATAAACTGGGGAATGAAGCAGTTAGAATGTCATTGCTCTTCTGGCTCTACATTGGAAAATAGTTACGTGAATTTATGGCTGTTTCTTAGTCTCTACCTTCATTGACCACCAAGAACCTGGTCAGCTTGGATAGCTGGGATTACTTTGGTTTAGTCCTGGTAACATACCACAATTATAAATGTTGTTCTTAAGATATGTAACTTCTTCCTACTTCATTCTCCCATCTGTTTACTTAGTTAGGACCCGATGGCATACTGGTTGACCAGCTGGGACAGAAATTGCTGGAGAAGGTTGGTGTGGCATGGAACAAAAGATATCGCAAGCAGTGTGGGTCCATAAGGAAGGTAGGAAACCGCAATTTGATTACGGAGGAAATGGAAATTGAATATGTGGACAAAATTAATGTAACAATAATTAATTTGCAGTTGTCCGGCAGTTTTTTTGTTGTTGTTGGAGGTTCGCAACTAATGATTTTGTTTTGCAAGAGTTATGCATTATTTATGATTTATTTCATATATGAGCTGCATTGTCACTTTGCTTAGTGGTCTTCCACAAAACACAGTTTTGTTCTAGTGCTCTTGATCATGAACTCCAAATGCACACAAGTGTGCACCCTTGGACTTTAAAAAATAGTACACTTTGATTATAAGACACCATGTTGGAACACTGGTTCCCACAACAATTTTACAGTGATCTCATTGCCATATGGCTCTGTGTAGAGCAAGTCACCAAGGCAATGTGCAGATACTGCTTGTGAGCGCTGATGTTGGGAAACCTTCGATGACCAGTGCAACTGTCCACAAGTTGAAGTATCTCTCCTCATCTCCTTTTGGATATAATGGAAATTATTTCTCTCCCTCTCTCTTTGCTTGGCTGCATTGTTCTCCCAACCTGGAGATTTCACCATGATACATTCAAATGTGTTCTCTAGCCATTGAGCTGCCTATCATAGAAAGATTTCTCTCTTGGGGAGAGCCATGCATCCAACTAAAGAGAGAGAGAGACAGCATCATCCATCATACTCATCTGGAAGTGACAAAGCTGTAAAGTATTGGTGGTCTGCCAACACACGGATCAGCCACTGCCTGTCTCCAGAAAAGCCGGCATTTACTATGCCACCCAGGATGCAATTCTGAGACTTGTATTTAGTGCTAAGCAATTGAGCCACGCACCCCAGTCTTCCCAATACATCCCATCTCAGCCAGCCATTGCACTTTGCTTCAGTCCCTCGCTCTACACTGACTCATACATCGACAAGGTCATGTTAAAATGGTGCTTTTTGTGGGGCGAAGCCTTCATGCATGGATCAAGCACAGCAGTTTACAGAAGAAAGGTGGAGAAACATGAGTGGGGTGTTAGTCAGAAGTTAGCTGCAGTTGTCAGCACTGCAGCTCTGTTAGTAATGTCTTTGTAATGCTATAATGACCCTTTTTGGTGCTGATTGCATTAGTGCACTTATTCCTAGGAACGCATCCTGATCGTAACTTTCTGTAGGAATGTTACAAAATTTTGAGATTTTAAATATCAAGCCTGTAATTTATCCCATCAGATAAAGCATAAAAAGAACTTTAATTTGATACCTAATTCACTTTCATATCTTCAGTATTAAAAATGTTATGGTCATTTTATTACTTGGAAATTAGCATCTTGTTCCTTATTGCTTTTCCATTGACTTAACACAAAAGCTGTGATCGAGGACAGTCAAAAGCCCATGATCTTCTTAAAAATTAAGAGAACTGAATGAAATTTTCAGTTATTATAGATTGAAGCATTCTGAAACAAATATGAAACATCTTACTTGGATGACCTGAAATTAAAGGTTTTGTAACAATGCTACTTTCTGAATATGAAAATGACATTGAATCCTTTTTTTTTTTGCTAGTAGGAGGTTGCTGTTGCTCTTTACTGGTTAACAGAAACAATGGTGTAAAACTTGCAGGAGTTTTTCTTGAAATTGTAATAGCTGCCGTGTCTTGGTTGAACTTAAACCGGGTAAAAATATCAATTGTTGCCCAGCCTACCACCTTTAGGCATTACTGTTAAATTACTAGTGCCGCTGTGTTTAAGAGAAAGTCACATTACAATCTTTTCTCTTCCAGTTTCTCGAGAGTCATCCTGATGTGTTTCTGTTAAAAGCAAATGGAGCGCGGGTTGCTCTAAAACACTCTGAACATGGTTACTCAGGGCAACAGCTCAATAAAACCAAAGTCAGGAAAACACAGATAGGAAATTCCAAAGCTGACAGTGAACATGGGGATGATGCGGAGAGAACACAGTCTATCACACCTACTTCTGAAGTTCATTGGTTTGATTTTGATGATTCCCAAGTGCGTCCTATTCAAGAGAAAGACATTGAGAAGCAATTTCAGGGCAAGGAATGTGCCTACATGTTGTTTTACAGAAAATCTCAACTGCAGCGACCAGAGCAGGGTAAAGTATCAGTTATGGTGCTTTTATTTTACAATATCATCCTAATTAGCCAGTAATTCTTAAGATGGCAAGGATTCAGCTGAATCACAGACTGGCTTGATCTATTTTAGGTTTGTTATGTGTCGTATTGTTTTATGTCATTTATCAGCTGACACCAGCACTCGCGCAGTGAATGCTTAAATCAAGCTTGTCAGCAATCCCTATGCTAATCATGTTGCTGAATCATCAGCTTCTCTTTGGGGATAATGTGACATGCTGACATTGCTGGTGTGAACAGTGCAGAAACATATCAGCTCTCTATGGCAGATGTAACTAGATAAATAAGTTCAAAAGGACTGCACAACTGTTAAACTTGGAAATGAAACCTATTTGAATGATTTACCCGTTCTGTTGTTCGAACTTTCAGTTGCTTCTGTCGGTGTCAAAATGATGTGAACAAGAAGTGTAATCAGTGATCTGTGCTGTTGTACTGAATTTTCATAGCTGTTAAAGGTTCAACATTATGTCTGCACACATCTGGCCATTTTTGAGCTATGCGTGCTAACCTATGCCTAGTTTAAGTGAGATACATTTCATCTGTGAACTTGTGTCCAGTATTAACAAACAGAAACTTTACAAATGAAAATATATTCCTTTATAACTTGAATTATAGTCTTGGGTCTCAGAATTTACCAAACTCTCTGGTGTCTTGTTAACTAACAGTATAATTACTAATATCCATCTGTATTTCATACTTTAAAATGTGTGTGATTTTTATTCGTCAACATATATTTGCTTTGATCACAACCTGCAGTTAATGAAAAATATGGTCTTTCATGGTAATCTTTAATATAATATTGCATCTATTGACTCGGGATCAGTTCCTGTGGATTGGAGGGGAGCTAATGTTATCCCACTTTTTAAGAAAGGCGGGAGAGAGAAAACGGAATTATAGACCAGTTAGCCTGACATCGGTAGTGGGGAAGATGCTGGAGTTAATTATAGAAGATGAGATAGCCGAACATTTGGTTAGCAGTAACAGGAACGGCCCGAGTCAGCATGGATTTACGAAGGGGAAATCATGCTTGACTAATCTTCTGGAATTTTTTGAAGATGTAACTAGGAAAATGGACAAGGGAGAGCCAGTAGATGTAGTGTACCTGGACTTTCAGAAAGCATTTGATAAGGTCTCACATAGGAGATTAGTAGGCAAAATTAGGGCACATGGTATTGGGGGTAGTGTGCTGACATGGATAGAGAATTGGTTGGCAGACAGGAAACAAAGAGTAGGGATTAAGGGGTCCCTTTCAGAATGGCAGGCAGTGACTAGTGTGGTACCTCATGGCTTGGTGCTGGGACCGCAGCTATTTACAATATACATCAATGATTTGGATGAAGGGATTCAAAAGTAACATCAGCAACTTTGCAGATGACACAAAGCTGGGTTGCAGTGTGAATTGTGAGGAGGATGCTATGAGAGTGCAGGGTGACTTGGACAGGTTGGGGGAGTGGGCAGATGCATGGCAGATGAAGTTTAATGCAGATAAATGTGAGATTATCCACTTTGGTAGCAAAAGCAGGAAGGCAGATTACTATCTAAATGGCATCAAGTTGGGAAAAGGGGAAGTACAACGAGATCTGGGGTTCCTTGTACATCAGTCTATGAAAGTAAGCATGCAGGTACAGCAGGCAGTGAAGAAAGCGAATGGCATGTTGGCCTTTATAACAAGAGGAATCAAATATAGGAGCAAAGAGGTCCTTCTGCAGTTGTACAGGGCCCTAGTGAGACCACACCTGGAGTATTGTGTACAGTTTTGGTTCCCTAATTTTAGGAAGGATATTCTTGCTGTTGAGGGAGTGCAGCATAGGTTTACAAGGATAATTCCCGGAATGGCGGGACTGTCATATGCTGAGAGAATGGAGCAGCTGGGCTTATACACTCTGGAGTTTAGAAGGATGAGAGGGTATCTCATTGAAACATATAAGATTGTTAAGGGTTTGGACACGCTAGAGGCAGGAAACATGTTCCCGATGTTGGGGAAGTCCAGAACCAGGGACCACAGTTTAAGAACAAGGAGTAAGCCATTTAGAACGGAGACGAGGAAACACTTTTTCTCACAGAGAGTGGTGAGTCTGTGGAATTCTCTGCCTCAGAGGGTAGTGGAGGTAGGTTATCTGGATGCTTTCAAGAGCGAGCTAGATAGGGCTCTTAAAAATAGCGGAGTCAGCGAATATTGGGGATGATCAGCCATGATCACATTGCATGGTGGTGATGGCTCGAAGGGCCGAATGGCCTACTCCTGCACCTATTGTCTATTGTCTATTGTCTATCTGATAATCTGAAAATAAAAAGATATTATGTTTTGATCCTCAAAACAGATATGCCAAATTAACCAGTAAGCTTTCAGAGTATAGAAAATGACAGATCGCCTTAAACGTTACTGTCTCAGCAAGACAACACCAAGCATATTACTTCATGTTGATTGTAGTTGAGGCAATGACCATTGGATATTATAAGGGGAGAGATCATAAACATGTTTAAGGTACAGGGCTACGATTACATGGAGAATGGAGCAGGGAATCTGTTCTAGCTTAATATAGTGGATCTGGAACAGATGCTAAATTATCTCCATTTGTGTTGTCAACTTGTGCCATAGGCACCACAGTTGTGCAAGTGTTGAAGGTACTGTTGTGGATTTTCAATAACCTGTGCTGAAATAATGAAAGTTTACTTCATTTTTATGGTTCCGTAGCCCGAGGAAATTCAAGGTACAAAGTACCAGCCAATTTGCAGGAAGAGATGGCCACCCTAGATGCCAATCTTCAGCAGCAAAGGTAATTTCTGTAACATGATTAACAAGATTTGTCGAGGAAAGAATACTGATGTCAGGGAAAGGGGTGCGACAAAGATAGAATGTAGCCAGAGACAGTAAGACTAGTGAGAGAACTGGGAAGAGTGAGGGGATGTAGAAAGAAAGGAAGGCTATCTGAAGTTGTCAATGTCTGAAGTAGGGTCTCGACTCGAAACGTCCCTCATTCCTTCTCTCCAGAGATGCTGACTGACTCACTGAGTTACTCCAGCATTTTGTGTCTAACAAGATTTGTCTGTTTGGAATAAAGTATTTTACATTGGAAGCAACCAAAGAAATAGTAACAATCATTAAGTACAATAAGGGAACTATAAACTCCAGCCATTCAGCAGGGCGGTGCAGAAAAGGCAATGTCGGATGAATAACAAGGGAGCCATACACAGCCTCATGGTGCTACTACGCATTGAATTATTTATTAAAAACTAATTTGGAGTGTTGTGTTCAGTTTTAGTCACCCTGCTAGAGGAAGGATGTTGTTGGAAAGAGTGCAGAGGTTTACGAGGATGTTGCCAGGACTTGAGGGCCTGAGCTATAGAGCGGGCAGGCTAGGACTTTATTTCTTGGGGGGCAGGAGGAAGTGGGGTGATTTTTGAGAGGTGTATACACTTATGAGGGGAATTGATAGTGTAAATGCACAGTCTTTCACCCAGAGTTGGGGAATGAAGAACCAGGGAACAGAGGTTTAAGCTGAGAGGGTAAGATTTAATAGGAACCTGAGGGGCAACTTTCTCACATAGAGGGTGGTGAGTACATTGAATGAGTCGCCAGCAGAGGTAGTTGAGGTGAGTACAAAAACAACATTTAAAAGACATTGCCAGGTACATGGATAGGAAAGATTTAGATATGGGCCTAACGCGGGCAGGTAGGACTAGTGTAGATGGCGCATCTTGGTTGGCTTGAGCAATTTGGGTTGAAGGGCTTGTCTGTGCTCTACGACGCTCATGGATGCAGACTAATGACCTATTGTGGCTAAGCAGTGATGTTTTGGAATATAGTTAGTCAGCCATTATTTCCAAACAGTAGTTACATAGATAACACAATTCTCAAAAAATGCTCGTAAATCATAATACGTTTATAAATGTTCAAGTGTTTTATTGTCATGTGTCCCTGATAGGACAATGAAATTCCTGCTTTGCTTTAACACACCAGAATATAGTAGGCACGAATACTGAACAGATCAGTGTGTCCATATACCAATGCATAAATATATACACACATGAAGTGCAAATAAACAGATTATTGGCTATTAATGTTCAGAGTTTCGCCCGAGCCGAGTTGAAAAGCCTGATGGCTGTGGGGAAGAAGCTGTTCCTGAACCTGGTCGTTGCAGTCTTCAGGCTCCTGTACCTTCTACCTGAAGGTAGTGGGGAGATGAGTGTATGGCCCGGATGGTGTGGGTCCTTGATGATGCTGCCAGCCTATTTGAGGCAGCGACTGTGATAGATCTCCTCGATGGACGGGAGGTCAGATCCAATGATGGACTGGGTAGTGTTTACCACTTTTTGTAGTCTTGTCCGCTCCAGGGCCTTCAAGTTTCTGAACCAAGCCACAATGCAACCAGTCAGCATGCTCTCCACTGTGCACCTGTAGAAGTTAGAGAGAGTCCTCTTGACATACCAACTCTCCGTAATCTTCTCAGGAAATGGAGGCACTGATGTGCTTTCTTTATGATTGCATCAGTCATTTTGAACCAGGAGAGATCTTCAGAGATATGCACGCCCAGGTATTTGAAGCTCTTGACCCTTTCCACCGTCGACCCGTTGATATAAACGTGACTGGGTCCCCATCCTCCCCCTTCCAAAGTCCACAATCAGTTCCTTGGTTTTGCTGGTGTTGAGGACCAGGTTATTGTGCTGGCACCATTTGGTCAGTCGGTCGATCTCACTTCTCAGAATCCAAGGTCCTTTATGGGTTAACTAAATTCCTTTTTTTTTCTGAGAGAAAAAAAAATATCTTCAACACATGCATTTTCTTTAGTGGAACAAAATTGATGTAAAGAAAAAGTCAAATTTGCCTCTGGTTCTTATTAAATCTTTCCTCTCTCACCTTAAACGTGTCTTCTGGTTCATGATACCCCTACTCTGGGTAAAAGACACCGTGCCTTCACCCTATCTGTCCCCTCGTGTTGTTAATCACATCTAGAATATCAAAATCCTAATTGGGCATGGTAATTATACTCTGGAAGATGAATGCAAATTGTTGAGATAAACATATTTAAAACAGAGTATGGGTATTTTCAAATGAAACAAAATAAGAATGTGCTCTTTCCCTTGCCATTAGGTTGACACATCTAGGTTATTTATAGAAAGAAACACTTGCTGTTTGATTCTGTTTGCAATAAACTGTACTTCAAAACTAAATTTAGTTTACATTAGTTTATTGTCACCTGTACTGAGGTACAGTGAAAAGCCTTTCTTTCGTGCTATCCAGTCGGCGGAAAGACAATTCATGATTGCTATGTAATTTTTCTTTATTTTTAATTATACTCATTATTTCTTAATACTTTAGGGAAATATAATGTGCAAGTCAAAATTGTATCAATGAAATCTGATACTTTACTCTGGCTAATCGATTAACCCTATGTTTGTTCAGTACTTCACAAAGCATTTTTTTATTTAACATATAGCTCAATGTCAATATTCAAGTTTTGGAAATTGTTTCATGTTTTAGAGAATATATTTAAAAATTGCCTAATAATTCATTTAACTTTTAAAAATCAGCTACAAGTGCAAAATAATATTAATTTTTTTGAGAGAAATGAAGTTTCCACTTAATTTCCACGAAGAAAATGAACTTTGCGTTGGAACAGTAGCAGCAGTGGGCCATATACAGTGCCTTCCATAATGTGTGGGACAAAGACCCATCATTTATTTATTTGCCTCTGTACTCCACAATTTGAGATTTGTAATAGAAAAAAATTCACATGTGGTTAAAGTGCACATTGTCAAATTTTATTAAAGGGTGTTTTTTATACATTTTGGTTTCACCATGTAGAAATTACAGCTGTGTTTATACATAGGCCCCCGTCCCCCCATTTCAGGGCGCCATAATGTTTGGGACACAGGGCCTCACAGGCATTTGTAATTGTTCAGGTGTGTCTCCTTAATTGCCTCCTTAATGCAGGTATAAGAGAGCTCTAAGCACCTAGTCTTTCCTCCAGTCTTCCCATCACTGTTGGAAACCTTTATTGCTGTTTATCAACAAAGTTGTGCCAATGAAACTCATCAAAGCCATTATGAGACTGAGATACAAGAATATAACTGTTAGAGACATCCGTTTGTGGTTTCATAAATAATTTCAAGTTATTTAGTTTCAAACCTGGTTTAATGGTTATCGAGAATGCAACGTTACGATAAAGCCGTAGTCACCGAAAACCCCTGTTAACACTCCCACAGCCTGGGCAACCCTCGCATGCGCAGGATAACTTCCCCCAGGTACTGCGTCTGCAATAGCTCAACATAGACTGTAAACACAGTGACTAATCTAACAGACTGTAAACACAGTGACTAATCTACATCCCCTTTCCTTATCTCCTGCTCCATATAATGACAAAATATCTTGTCAAGTAGTAAATGTAGCAGGACTTACAAAATGTCGGAAAATGACCAAAATACAATACAACCGACCCCGGCTTACTGACTGACGGGCCCGCCCGCAGTAGAGTGTGTTCTGTACAGACCTTCAGTGGTGTTCAAAGGCCAGCAGCTTGGCTACGGGTACCTGAACCTTGGAGCTGCTCAGTGTCTATATTTCTTGTCTGTCTCTTGTTAGCGGGAGCGTTTCAGTGTTGTAGTCTTTTGACCCTTGTCCAGTATCTGAGGTGGATGATCGGTGTCACTTGGATTTAGCTGTGTTGGTGGGGCAGGCTCGATTAACATGTGCAAACTGTGTCTATGATTCCTTCTGTACAGCTTTCCTTCTGAGAGAATAATGCTAACATATAGGAATACCTGGGCTCCTGGGCATATTTCCTATACCATGCCTGTTACGACTTGACGGTTGTAGCGTTGTGGGGTCTGTAACCTGACAACCTGTCCTCCATTTAAAGGCTGAAGTGGTCAACTTGATTGCACTTGTCATAGCACACTTTTTGTTGTGACTGCCCTTTTATTTAGAAGCTGGGCTTTTACCTCTGAGTCTTACGCATGTGGTTCAAAAGCAGCTTCCTTGAGATTGAAGAGTATAGACAATAGGTGCAAAGTAGGTGAGGAGTAGGCCATTCGGTCCTTCGAACCAGCACCACCATTCAATGTGATCATGGCTGATCATCCCCAATCAGTACCCCGTTCCTACCTTCTCCCATATCCCCTGACTCCGCTATCTTTAAGAGCCCTATCTAGCTCTCTCTTGAAAATATCCAGAGAACTGGCCTCCACCGACCTCTGAGGCAGAGAATTCCACACACTCACAACTCTGGGGGAAAAAGTGTTTCCTCGTCTCCGTTCTAAATGGTTTACCCCTTATTCTTAAACTGTGGCACCCTGGTTCTGGACTCCCCTCACTTCGGGAACATGTTTCCTGCCTCTAGCGTGTCCAAACCCGTAATAATTTCATATGTTTCAATAAGATCCCCTCTCATCCTTCTAAACTCCAGAGTATACCAGCCCCGCTGCTTCATTCTCTCAGCATATGACAGTCCCCGCCATCCCGGGAATTAACCTTGTAAACCTACGCTGCACTCCCTCAATAGGAATAATGTCCTTTCTCAAATTAGGGGACCGAAAGTGCACACAACACTCCAGGTCTCACTATGGCCCTGTACAACTGCAGAAGGACCTCTTTGCTCCTATACTCGACTACTCTTGTTATAAAGGCCAACATGCCATTCACTTTCTTCACTGCCTGCTGTAACTGCGTACTTACTTTCATAGACTGATGAACAAGGATCCCCTATTCCCAACTTGATGCCATTTAGATAGTAATCTGCCTTCCTGCTTTTGATACCAAAGTGGATAACCTCAACATTTATCCACATTAAGCTTCATCTGCCATGCATCTGCCCAATCTCCCAATCTGTCCAAGTCGCCGTGCATTCTCATAGCATCCTCCTCACACCCCACTAGTCACTGCCATTCTGAAAGGGACCCGTTAATCCATACTCTTTGTTTCCTGTCTGCCAACCAATTTTTTTTTATCCGTGTCAGTACCTTATCCCCAAGCCCAAGTGCTCGAATTTTGCCCACCTATCTCCTATGTGAGACCTTATCAAATGCTTTCTGAAAGTCCAGGTACACTATATCCACTGGCTCTCCCTTGTCCATTTTCCCAGCTTCACCCTCAAAAAAGTCCAGAAGATTAGTCAAGCATGATTTCCCCTTCGTAAAATCCATGCTGACTTGGACCGATCCGAGCTAGCTCTGATATGCTATCCAAATGTGCGGGCTATTTCATCTGTTATAATTGACTCCAGTATCTTCCCCACCACTGATTGTCAGGCTAACTGGTCTATAATTCCCTGTTTTCTATCTCCTTCCTTTCTTAAAAAGTGAGATAAACATTAGCTACCCTCCAATCCACAGGAACTGATCCTGAGTCTATAGAACATTGGAAAATGATCACCAATGCATCCACGATTTCTAGAGCCACTTCCTTAAGTACCCTGGGATGCAGACCATCAGGCCCTGGGGATTTATCAGCCTTCAGTCCCATCAATCTACCCAACACCATTTCCTGCCTTATGTGGATTTCCTTCAGTTCCTCCGTTACCCCTTAGATCCTCTGGCCACTGCTATATCAGAAAGATTGTTGTGTCCTCCTTAGTGAAGACAGATCCAAAGTACCTGTTCAACTCATCTGCCCCTTGTTCCCATAATAAATTCACCTTTTTTGGTCTTCAAAGGCCAACTTTGGTCTTAACTATTTTTTTTCTCTTCACATACCTAAAGGAGCTTTTACTATCCTCCTTTATATTCTTGGATAGCTTACCTTCGTACCTCATTGTTTCTCCCCATATTGCCTTTTTAGTTATCTTCTGTTGCTCTTTAAACATTACCAAATCCTCTTGTACGTGTCTGCCTTGACATTAAGGGCCTGTCCCATGAGCATGCGACTGCATGCGGCAAGCGCGACCAAACCAGAAGCGGGGGCCGCGCGGAGGTCGAGCGACAGTCCTGCGGGAAAGATTCGCGCGTGAATGTACGGCGCCGAGCGGTGCGTACGGCCATCCACGCTCAAGGGGCGGCTGTGGGTCTTTGTGCTGGCGATCCAAGCTTTGTGGCACGTTCTGAGATTGAGGATGTTTAGAAAAAACATCACGTTCGCTCTCGTGAGACTTCTCCATGATGGGGGTTGATTAGCGCTGTGGACAGCTGCCAAGCTCTTTCAGCTAACCCATTAGATTGGGGTTACTCTGGTTGCTGGTAACATGAGTGAAGTCCCAATGTGTGCGCAAAGTCTTTTTTTAAGCGCTGGCTTGTTGAACTGACTGGCATTGTCTGATATGAGGGTGTGTGTGGTGCTCCATGAACTGAAAAGTGCCTCTTAAATTTTGAGATGAATGTTGCTGAAGTAGTGTCACAAGTTGTGTCAATTTTCATTACCAGCCTGAATATGAGTTCACTAGCATCAAGTACTGCTGACTGTGCCATTCAAAGATGTCTGTTGCCACAGTCGACCAAAGGCAGGTCTGGAATCTGGATGCAGCAGGAAGTAGTTCTTTCCGCTGGTGTGTGTAAGTTTGTGCTGTTACACACAGAGCATGACTGTATCTCCTTGTTGAGTCGTCTGTCATTGTAGGCCAGAAAAACTATGCCTCTTGCTCTCCGTTTAGTAGCTTCTGCACCAGGAGGCCCTCTGTGCATGATGCTGATGTACTCCACTTTTTGCAGTGACAAAGGAATGACGCTTGTGACCCTTCATGATGACCCTGTCTTCAATAGTTATTTTTTCTCTAAAAGAAAAATAAGGGCGAGCAGGTGGAAGATTGCGCTGTTTGCTGGGCCAATCATGTCTGATGATAGTGCTGAGTGTTCTGCAGGGTTGTGTCATCTGCTGTGTGTCTCTTAATTCAAAGCGAGAAGAGAATATGTAGTTGACTGTCATGACATCAAAACTGTCCTCCTCAGCATGCCGAACTATGGAACTCCTGGTGCATATGTTTACACTTTAGGACAGGTGATGCTGTACTTTTGAAAGTCTTAGCATCGTCCCTTTGAAGTCTTGCCGGTGCTGCATGTATATGGGCTTTTTCAGTATGGTGACCAGGGGCTGGTGGTCCTTTTCTATGGCTACGAAACTTGCCATAGATGTAATTCATTGAATTTTGGTGTCGGTTAGCGTCCGGAACACACAAAACCACCTCCAACCTGTTTGCTTTTAACAATTTGAGCATATCTGGTTTTGGTGTCGGTTAAGCGTCCGTGAAGCATATGCTACTGGGTTTTTTCTTCCTGCAAACATGCTTTGCACCAAGGGTTTTGGGGCCCCATATGTGAAACATCACAGGTAAGTGGTCACGTGCGTGCGTTTTGTGCCTCAAAAGTTTGGATTGCTTTGTTGCTGCTGGTTCCATGCCATTAGTTTGTGCTTGGAATTCAGTGTCTTTGTGTGTGAGGTTGTCGCAGTGGGTAGCCGTCAGCTGACTAGGTTTGGAATGAATTTCCCAAAGTAAGTCCCAGAAATCACTTTGCAGAGCTGGGACATCGACTGGCACTGGCCCATTTCACTGATTGCTTTTGTTTTGGAAGGGTCGGCTTTGAGGCCTTCATTGTCAACCGATGTGTCCAACATAGCTTGACCTGGTTCAGCCGGAACCTGCACTGAGCGGATGTGAGCCTCAAGTTCACCTTTCTGGCACGGATGAGCACTTTTTGCTCAAGTTTAGCTTCGTGTTCTTCCACGTTTTTACCTCCAATGACCCCCCGTTATGTCGTTGACTATGATCGCACAGGGAGTCCGTAATGGCAATCCTTAAAAAACCTGTAGTGACCAAAAGAAGTGCTAAAAGTGGTTAGCATTGAAGATGTGCGGTCAAGTGAAATCTGGCAAAAGGTAGAGTTCTTAGCATCTAAAACAGAAAACACAGTTGCATTTGACATGTGTGCAGCCATTTCCTCCACAGTACGCATAGGGTGATGTGGCCTTTTCAAAGCAGTGTTCATGTCTGGATTAATGCAATTGTCTGATTCCTGTTTATCCTTTTGTTTGGTGGACAACCACAGATGGACACCCTCATCAGTTGGCTCAGACATAGGCGTGATGATGACACGAATTCCCTGCATCCTCTCTAGCTCAGCTTTGACTCTGTCCTTCATAACCGCAGGAAATGCGATGTGCAGGCACCCGAACAACGGGTATCACATTCCGGGTCAAGTGTCCTCGATAGGTTTCAGGCAGCTTCCCAAGCTCATCAGCGAAGAGATCGCTGTATCCTGTTGGAATTTGATTGTAACAGATCATCTTCAGTGGGGCTCAACTGTAGTGAACATCTTTACTGAATGAGACCAAGCCCATTTGCCTGCATGCACGTAGCCCTTGCAATGGCAGAACTCCTCTTAGACAATGTAAAAATGACTATGTGTATGCAATCCCTCTAGGTGGCACTGGCAAACTAACCATACCAACAGTTTTGATCTTATGCCCCCATTTGCAACAAGTTTTGTGGCTTTAATGCATGCTTATTATTTGTTCTTAATCCTGCAGTGTTCAAATGTATCAAAAACATTACACTTGGTACCTTTCATTTCAACCGGAATGCCATTAACTTGCACAGACCAAAACATCATCATTTTTTTCTATTTTGTTGAATCAAGTCATTTGCAGTATTATTCCACTGACATAGAATGTTTCAATCAGCACTGCTGTCGGGTTGGTTCAGGTTTTAGCTGGGGAACAGTTCTCTTAGGTCTCTGACTGTAGTAGGGTTTGATGTGTGGACTTGCCAGCACTTTTTTAAATGATTCAAATGTTTACAGGCATAGCACTGTTGACCAAAAGCTGCACATTTGTCTCTTTAGCTTTGCATGACTACCTCCACAGTTGTTGCAGTTGGCTATACACTGTCCCAGTTTTTTAAAAACTTTTTTCATTTTTTATCTTGGGCTTTTGTTTTCTGATGAACCTAGCCTAGACTGCATCAACATTTTGTGACAGAGTGCTGTGGAGAAGCCAGTGTTTTGTTTGTGCTCTTCAGTCATCTCATGAATTTTAGACAGGTGGAGACAGCCTTAAACTAATGTCAAATTATTATCATTGCAGTAGCATTCTTTCTCAAATTGTCATTATTGATACCACAGACCAGTCTGTCTCTAATAAGCTCCTCATAGAGATTTCCAAATTTGCAGCTTTTTGCTTTAAACCTTTAAATCACTGACATATTCAATGTCTCACACAGCCTTTGATTGCGTGTGCTGAACTTGTGTTTTTTCCATAGTAACGTTTAGAGTGAGGGGTTGCATAATCTCCCAAAATTTCCTCTTGAGGTATTCAGGATCCTCTTTGGATTCCGCGCGGGGAACGAGAATGTCTCCTCCCTCACTGGGCTCCCTCACTTCCCCCGCGTACCCATTCACGTTCAATGGCCTGCGGTCCCGTTAGATTGAGGAGAATGCCGCATGAGTGTGGGTTTGACTTGTCAGAGTGTGCCTCCACGCTGAAAACGGTGCATATTCTTGTTTCAAAAATCGGCCTAGTGTTTGCCGATGTTACCGTCAA
The DNA here is from genome assembly GCF_028641065.1 of Leucoraja erinaceus. NCBI lineage: Eukaryota > Metazoa > Chordata > Chondrichthyes > Rajiformes > Rajidae > Leucoraja > Leucoraja erinaceus. Next base: position 42,161,458 of record NC_073383.1, read on the forward strand.
AGACGAGTGGGGTCCAGCATCCGGAATCCATCCTCCATTGTTGACTGTTTAGCCTTTGCTAGCTGCATCGTCTAGCATGCTTAATTAGTTGTCTTTCGCTTGAAAAAAAACAATCCAGGTTCCGAAAAAACACAGTCCTTGAAAGTGCCGGAGGGTAAAAATTCTGTTTCCGGAGTAAAAATTCTGAACCATGTTTGCAGGTTGTTCAAAAATAATGTTTCAAGTTGCCTATTTAGTTTCAAACCTGGTTGAATGACTATCGAGGATGTGAAACGTTACAGATAAAGCGGTCACACGAAAACCCCTATTAACACTCCCACACCCCCCCCCCCAAGTAAGCAACCGCGGGCAGTGGCCCAGGTATAACGTCTCCACACCACGGAGGACCCGCATCTGCGAAGAATAGCTCACAATCGAAGTGGTAAGACTACAGTGACTAATCTACCACAGCAGGCTTGTAACCAAAGACTCAACCGCTTTGAACATCATTAAGAAAGCATCGAGCGCACTTAGCAATCGTTGGGGGGAGGGGGGGCTAAGGATGGCCGCTAAGGGAGGGGCTTCCCAGCGCATGAGGGAAGAATTCCTCTTAATAAAGCACAAGAATTTTCCCCAGACACTTGTTTCCGACAGAATCGAAACCTCTTTCAGGAATCCGATGGGACTTTGGTCAAGACCACTGTCCGCAGAAGACTTCAATGAACAAGAGAAAGTACAGAGGAGCCTACAACAGCAAGAGCCAACCGCACTGGTGTTAGACCTCAAAATTAGGACTGTCGGCTGGTTACAGTTTGCCTAGCAATACTTAAAAGCGGAACCACAGTTCCTGGAAAAAAGTTTTATGGACAACGATGAGACAAATACATAACTTATATCAAAGTGAGTGCCAAGCGCAAAGTATGGAGCGGAGGAAAAGGAACTGCCCGAGATCCCAAGCATTCCACCCACCTCTGTGAGACACCTGGTTGGGGGTTGGGGGTGTAATCGGACTGTGCATATATTGTCTGACTGAAGGTACTGTCTCCAATTATCCTTCATTGAGGATACAACTGCTGATGTTAAGTAGCATAAGGAATCTAAAGTGTATAGACACATCCTTCTGCGAATGTTCAACAGATGCCTCAAAACATTGGCCGGCCGTTTCATTCTAGGGCAGCCAATGAAAAACATACTGTTAACGCAACATAGGAGTTATTGAAGCTAAAAAATTGGAGTCTGTGGAGCGAGTCTGCTGACCCAAGGGCATGCCAGTTATATGCTGAAGAGGGAAAACATGCGTGCTAGCCCCCAAAAAAGAGAAGCTAAAGGATGCTGCAATACAGGCCTGGCAGAGCATCACAGAGGAAGACACCAGGGTAACGGTGATATATGAATCGCAGACTTCAGCAGTCATTGCATGAAAGGATAGCACAAAGATAAACAGGACTACTTTTGTACGACATTGCTGGGATCCCGAAGTATGGTCCTCTGAAATGGGGGGGACCAGTATACAAATAGGATAAATATAAA